>NC_134483.1:341206676-341336676 GCF_040206685.1 Ascaphus truei | reverse complement strand
TTGGAAGAGTAACCTTTTCACTTCCTCCAGCAGTTACATCATTGTTCCTTCCTTTCTCGTCATCATTCAGTCATACATGTATTTAAGCCTGCTAATGATTATTTTCTCTGGAATACACTCCCGTCCCAGTGTTGCACTAAGCATCTTCCCTACTTGTTTAAAGATAGCATCCATCCAAGACTATTTTTCTTTCTTGAAAAATGGAAGTTTATGACAAAACACCCTCACTAATTGCTTAAGGGCTGCTGCTTTTTAATCCCTTTGCTGCCAGAGGGGCTTTACAATGTGATCCTTGTGCTTCTGGCAGTGAAAGGGTTACATTTATATATATTGTATGGAAATATTGGATGCGCAAGTGCGTATGGATAAAATGTCTTAAGTATGCTGCCACAATGTTACAGGTGAACACAAACCCACAACAATACTGTATATAGAAATAAACTTAAGGCACAATGAAGCCTGTACATTCTAATGGTAGTCTCTGTATGAGAAGAACAAACAAACTGTGGCAGTGGAACATCAATAAGGAAAAGCCCAGATGTCGATAATCCTGGAAATAATGAGGAAAAGCCAATATAGGGAAATACGGTACTGTAGGCTATATTATATCACGCAAATGTGAAAAGCTACTTACAATGTAGCAGAAGTAATAGGCATTTCGGATAACAATCCCAGCTGCATAGTAAACCGCGAGTCTCGGCGTCTCTGCCTCCCCGTTTGAACACTGCGGATCAGCTGATTGTGTAAAACCTTTTCTGCCTCCTCCCTCCCCTCCCCCCCCGGGACAGGCTGGTAGTTCTCCGGTATATTGCACCCATCCTATAGGGAGCTGCCGGAGGCAGAGAGTAGTCCCTACAGGAACCCCTTTTCAGTTACCACACAGGAACGGTTCACACTTTTCAAAATACGTGCTGCTTTCTACCAGTCTCATTATGTCTAAAGGAGAGAAATTTGTTCCTAGATTTAGCAAATAGGGTTGCTCTCAGTATTAATATTATATTCTGTTATATCGGTGTATAAATATTTTTAGGAGGGGTGAGTTATATACCCACACCTATAAATATTAAAGGCTATCTCAGGACCCAATGCACTCAGCAATATATATATTGATAAAGGTCCTGTTTTTAGGACCGAAACGTTGGTGTTTTGTGCCTGCTTTACTAATACAATTCTTTTTGCTAATAAGTGTGCTGTCTCTTCCTTGCTGTGCCTACTTTGGATTCCCTGGATTCTCTGGTCTGCCTGGTAAGGAGCCTTTGATTATATTCATTCATATGGGACTAAGCACCTGTTTTCATCTGTATTTGTGTGCCATCTGCTCTGTTACCTATATATATACAGTATATATATATATATATATATATATATATATATATATATATATATATATATATATATATATATACACAGTGGTTGACAAATCACCAAAAAATCTACTCGCCACACAAAAAAATCTACTCGCCACCTAGTACCAAATGTGTGCTGCTTGGGCCAATAGGAGCTCGCCACGATGTTAAATCCACTCGCCTGGGGCGAGCAAATGTATAGGTTTATCGAACACTGTATGTATGTATATATATATATATATATATATATATATATATATATATATATATATATATATATATATATATATATAAATAAAAAGATTGCCCAGGCAAAAATATTAAGCAATACAATTAAAGTAATACTAAATAGAGAATATAGAGTGCTGCCTGTCTATTCTGAAGATGCGTACATATATTCAAATCAAATGAAGATCAGAGAACTAGAATGTGTGAAAATTATATTTATTCTGTCAAGGATTTCTGTATATTTAACAATGAAGTAGCAAAGAAATATTTAGTTATGATATATTGTCTAGGTACGCAAACTCGACTATGACATACAGTATGTAGGCACATCATATGCAATTACACTAAGTATTGTAATCTTTTTAATACTGTTGGGCAACTACAGAATCTTTACAATATCTCTGGAGATTTTATTCCCAGTCCAGGAAAGGCAGGATCCTGTACAGTAAAAACTAATGTAACTATAAGAGCCAAAATGTTTGTGCTATTGTGGGAGAAGAGTGTTGCATCTATGTATCTGACAATTCGGCTAATATTACCCATGATATACTAGGGATAAAAGAAGTAGTGACAAAGTTGGAAAACTCTTTGATAGTATCCTATAGCTAGGATTTGGGACTAGGCACGTGGTTTGGACCACTGGGAGCAAAACTGGTGCAAGGACTGATTATATGTCTATGTGTTTTTGTCGTCATATTCATTGTTATCTCTTGCGTTAAAGGATTGATCACCAAGCTGACTGCTCAAGTCATTCCCTCCATGACCCTCCAAGAAGATATATATGAAGAAAAGACAGAAACCTCTCTAATGCAACAATACTCTCCTGATGTGAGCCAACGACAAATAAATGCTTGCCAGGAGAGGGAAAGCAATTGCAAAAGGATATGGAGTGGGTGAGACTCCAAGGGATTGAGGTATCGGACCAAGGGTTACATCAAGTATATACCCTCTACTAGGGATGGATACTGTGTTTTCCAAGAATAAAGTTATACATTTCTTACTGAAGAGTTCGAAAAGTGTAAAAGAGGTGACTGTGGAAATGAACTGGGGGGGTCTCTGGAGAAGAATTGATGGCGAAGTTCTGTTTTCATTTTGTCTGTTCTGTTATGTCTTTAGTGTCCATTTTGTGTGTAAGAATGTTTGTGTGTGGTATGAATGAGATTTGCTCACAGTAGATTTATGACTGTGCCTGTAGTAACGCCTACTACATTCCTGGTATCAAGAAGTACCTGATCTCTATAGAGAGCTGTTTAATTCCAGTTTTAAAACAAAAATATATTCTATTCTGCCCACCTAATACACTTTTCGGTGATTAACCATGGTGCAGTGTAGATAAATAACAATTGTATAACAGTTTGACCCCAGAGGAAAAGACCCTACTAGTTTGCACGCTATGATTGTATGAGTATACTGATATAAATGGTAAAGCCACTCCAGAGAGTAGGGTCTATTAAAAACCAAAACAATAAAATTTTATTACATCCAAAGAAGTATGTGTGACATTGGTGAAATAAGTTTTTAAAATAACTTAAAAATCCCCGTAGTGGAGTGTAGGAATTTCCTGTCGTACAGAAAATATTGAGTAATTAAGTTGTATTTAACCTTATTGGTTATTGACCCAAATATGCTACTGCGACATCCAGATGGAGCTAATGTATGCAAATTTGTTTCTCTGGAAAGAGAAAGTGGCTTTACCATTTATATCAGTATACTCATGCAACCATAGAGTGCAAACTAGTAGGGTCTTTTCGATCCTCTGCGGTCAAACTGTTATACAGAATTCCAGTTTTAATCAGGTTTTAATGATCTGTAAGATGATTGGTTTAAGAATAGGGAGTAGTTATTATATTCTGCCTAGTGACCTATTTTAAACAAAGGAATCTAAAATGCATAAAAAGCCTGGCAGAGAGTATTATTAACTCTTGAGTGTGTATGATCATACGCTATGCTATACAGGCAATAAACTACTCATTATCTAAGAACCCAAGTTTGCGCTTATATATTATTTGGGTTTGCAAACATCGACAGTTTCTCCAAAAATATGTAAATAAAGCAAAATGATACTTAAAAATATCATTTGGAATGACGAATATGTTCTAACCACAAATTATGTATCATCTTTATATACATCAATAGCCCATTCTCAAGGAATAAGAACTATCATTGCGGTCTTATCACAAGATAAAGATAAGGCAGGTGAACAAAGTGCATTTTTATTAGAAGCAATTAAATGTATTCTATCACACCACTATGTATTTATTTTGGTTTAATGAAGAGTTTTTCTGGCAGATATGTGGAACGGCAATAGAAATAGGTTCGCACCGAGCTATGCAAACATTTTCATGAGCATGTAGGAAGATGACTATATATGGTCCCACCATGAGTTTGGTGCGAACCTGGTCCTCTGGAAGAGTTAAAGTATAGATTACGTTCTTATAGTCTGGAAGGGTGACAAAACTAGGTTTGGAGAATTCTTTAACTATATCAACAATAATGATCTAAATCTGAAATTTACTGCAAAAAAGAAATTGATTTTTTGGATTTAGAATTATATATTGAGAATGGCAAAATACTGCCGAAAACAAATTTTAAGTAAGTAGACAACAATAATTATATAATGTATACGAGCTGCAATCACCCTAGATGGATTTCCAATATCTCCTTCCGCCAACTAAGAAGAATTAAAAGAAATTGCTCTAAAATTATATGTACAAAGAACAATCAAAAATGTTGGTAAAGAAATTTGAAGATAAACAGTATGAATATAGCGTTATCAGAGAAGCTATGAGTCGAACTGACGATTTAGATAGAGAACCTTTAAGACAGCCCTCAACTACTATAGGATCAACAGGACAGATGACAACAAAAAAAGACTTCAAGACGGCGTTTGTCACACAATAAATAGAGAAGCGAAAAAAAATAAAACAAGCTAACAGTAAACATTGGCATATACTGCAAAGTGACCCAACTAAAAGGGGGAATGATCTCCTTGAACAACCAATATAATTTTCACAAAAGCAAAAAAACCTTAAATGCAAGTTGGCACCAAGTACCTTTAAACCATTGAAAACTGGAAAATCTAATAATAACCATCGGTTAAAGTTACCAACAGCCTTTTTTGGCTGTGGAAATTGGAAGGCTTGCGATTTCGGTTCAAAAGATAAAAACACATTTAGATCTAATATAACAAAAGAAGAATTTAAGATGAAACAATATCTGAATTGCAAAATGGAATGCTTAATATATCTTCTAGAGTACTCATGTGAACTCCAATAAATAGGGAGGACCACAGAGCCATTGAAAATCCATATCCTGGAGCCTATAGGTAATATTAGAAGAAAGTGAACACAAATAGTGTACCGAAACATTTTACTATGTGTCATGAGTCAAACCCTAAAGGACTCACTTTCAAAGGGATTGAATAAGTAGTTCCACACTGGAGAGGAGGTAATATACTCAATGATTTGGCAAGAAGAGAGACCTTCTGGATTCATCGCATGATGACTATGGGGTCTATTCACAAAACGGTGATAAAATCAGTGCATTGCCGAACGACTTTGCATTGATTTATCGTGCAATGAAACAAGTTGTTAAAAATGGTATTCACTAAGAAAAAATCCAAGTTTTTTAAAGTTCGGAAAAAAAATGCACTATCGAACAACTTGTTTTTTTTCTAAGTGCTATTGCTCTATAATCCTGGCGAGTGGCAACTGATAGTTGAAACTGCAGCATGAAAGAGCTCAATGAAGAAGCTGCGTCTCCATGCATGGCTCTTCCAGGCGATCGTGCAGTTACAATATTAATTTTAATACCAGTGTGCGGGAGCAGGGGGTCTCCTGAGCTGAGCCGCATTGATTTCAGCCTCATGTACCCCCTAATTCCTGAGACAGGGGCCCCATTATGGGGTGCCGGTATCCCCACCATGTTTAAATCCCATTGCGTTTAAATCTCCAACGTCACGTGAATTTAAACACCAAAAAACACCATAATTAAAAATCAAAACACCAAAAATAAACAAGAATTACAAAAACAAAGTATTTGTCAAAAAATATATCCACAATCTGATTGGTTGTAGTAAACCATGTAACAGCGTCCATTTTTGTAAAGGATGTGACGTCACTCACTTTTGAAATGTCTCACATAGTATATCTCACAATCTGATTGGTTGGAGTAACATGTGACGGCAGCCATCTTGTTTTTGGTGATGTCATCTTTAATGGAGAGAAGCACAGCCTTCCTGATTGGCTCCCTCCCCACAAGACGTCACATCCTTTACAAAAAGAGAGGTTCTGTCACATGGTACACCATCCAATAGGATTGGAGGTGTGTCATTTGACAGTAAAATGGGACGTCACAGGCCTTATAAAAGGCCTGTACGTCTCATTTGCCCTCAAGAAGACGAAAAGAAAATACTGAAGAAATTAAAACAGAAGAAAAAAGAAAGATCACCAAAGAGACAGGTTTAAACCAAGATGGAGGAAACAGAAGTTTTATCATGATATTAAGATCCACTCGGAAAAAGAAAGAAAGAAAGCTGTGTAACCATTCTTAAGAATATCATCATTTATTTGGAACGTCAACTGCCATTTTGTACTAATTTTATGTAAGTAATTATCTTCAAAATAAACATTTTGTTTTTATGTAATGAACCAGAATTATTGAGGTTTGTTATGCTGGTGTAATTATGAAAAAGACATGAAATAACATTTAACAATGGACAAATGCACTATTATCCATATCTGGATAATAGTAATTTTACCCATTACTGTACTGTATTTGTTGGTGTTTGGGGTAAGAGGGGTTGTATTTATTTTAATATATTTCACTGTAATTGTTTTGTTTTTTTGATTGGTTAAAGCGCTCATAGCCATGTTTGGTTAATAGCACTTTTACCCATTCTTATTGTTAGTACAGGGGGTGGGTGAAGGTAGTAGTTGCCCTGGGTGGGTGTTTAGGCCTTGCGGGAGGGTAGAGCGAGGCATTAACCCGTTCATTACTTTAGTGGTTGTAACCGCTAAGGTAATGAAGGGGTTAACTTCTACTGCCACCCTCCCATAAGGCCTAAATACCACCCTGGGGCAACGACAAGCTTCACCCACTCCCTCTACCAACAACTATGCAGTGCCTGATTTTTAACCCTTTCAGTACCTTAGCGGTTAGCCTCTAAGGTAATGAAACTGCCTGCAATTTTTTTTCTTTTCCTGCACAAGATTGATACCGGAGGCGACTCGCAGAGACCACCGGGAGGCACCCAGAAACCTGCAGGGACCACCTGTAAATCCCCGGACACCCACAAAGACCACCCACTGACCCCCAGACATTCGCAGGGACCACCCAGAGGCCCCTAGACATGCGCAGGGACCTACAGAGGTCCCCGCGAGTCTCTGGGCTGTCCCCGCAGGCCAATGGAATCAATCCTGTGCAGAAAAACAAAGAAAATGCTTTTAAGCATCTTGCAATATTTGTAGTATCAGCCTTTAGCTGGTGACACAATACTGCAATATTTTAAAGTCCTCCTGTGTATTCAAGACCCTCTCCTTGTGTCAGCACCGTTGTGCTGAGGGAATCTCTCTCCTGTGTTTCACATGATGCTTTTACGCAGATTCCTAATTTGGCAGGTGGAGTCTGGATAATTGCCTGTCTGCAATTAACCAGCTCCCTACTGGATTTAGAGGCAATTTATCTTAAACAGGGATAAGTCCCAGTTACATACCTCCCCTGTTTGTGGGTACCTCGGGCTTACCACGGACAAAGCCCAACCTTCCACTCTCAGTCGGAATATCCTTTCGGCTTCAATGAGAGTGGATGGAGGATGAGAACCCTCAGTTCTGCTGGGATTGAGCTCTTTCTCCAGGTTAGTAGTGTCTCTTCCAGAAAGTGCTTGAGATCAGCACTCCACAGTCACTCGAAGAGGACTTTTTCCAAGTACAGTCTTTATTCTGACCGCTTAGCCATGTGTTTTCACCTACATCGGGCAATCCTTTCTTCCCTGAGTTTAGGGTGACCCCTTGCATCTGGTTCTGTAGCCATCTTCACGGGTGGTTCAAGCTGGGCTGAGTTTTGTACTTCTCAATCGTCATTCAGTTCTTCTTTCCTGAATTGTGTGGAAAGCCAATCATAGTACTGAGATGGCATTGCAGGTGCGCTCATAGCAATACACAGCTTGCATAGTTCGGAGGTAGGATTGATATCCGGACTTACCAAGTCTAGCAGCATCTCCTATGTCCTGGTAACGTCTTTGTTGCTGGTACCTCCTAACATTTGACTGTAGTAGGATTAAGCATTCCTTCAAGTATTGATACTTCGTTCATTGCTACCTCATTCTCCAAAACCACTGAATAATCTGAGCTGCTTAACTCTGGCGAAAAAGCAGATGAGCTTTCCTCCCTCTGTAGGTGGACTGTATGGTGACAGTCGCAGAGCATTTATGCAAATGGATTTCTCTCGCCATCCTTCCTTGGATAAATGCTCTGTAGTATTTCTGAAGTTTCAGAATGCTTTTCTCTCTTTGCAGCAGGTTCAGTTCATCAGCAAGATACCTCTGCTTCTTGCGTGCATCCGGCAATTCTCCCGCCATCTTTTCCATGGGCTCCTTCTGTGACCCAAGTTTTTCTAATCTCTTTATCTTTGGCCTCTATCAGCGTCAGAGCCTGGTCCATGTTATTTTTGAAGGATTCAGCTTGATTATGTAGTTATCCTCTCAGGGCCTTCACCTCTTCCCTGTGTTTGCATCAGTGCATCCTTCATATTTTGAAGCTCGGTATAATTCATCGCCAGGCTCACCGCTGCTTGCAATTTCCACACCTCTTTCTCCTGGGCGTTCAGACTTTTGTGGATGGAGCAGCCTTTCTGCTTCTCCATCTCTTGCTCTAATTTCTGGACCTTATCGTGCTCCCTCTCATACAGAGTCACCTGACCTCTAAGCTCCGCCTCCAGCGATGCTCTTGTTACGCTCAACGTGGCCTTCAGCTCCTTGTGCTGCTCTGCAGGGTCACATTGGCTATTCAGACACTCCTGCAGCACTTTTACTTTGTTAGCAGCCTAGATACTTTCTTCCTGCAGGACCCACTGCTTCTCCTTGGCCTCCTGTAGATGCACACACAGATCTTGCAGCTGGCTCTGCCGTATATCTTCAGGGCTGGTCATGGGATGATGACTTATTGGTTCCGACTCCAGTTCCCTGGTATAGTTTGTTGAGCGTTTCTCACTGTTAGCACTGGACAGACACTTCTTTGGGGTCACGACTTCTGTGGCATGACTAGTTTTGTTAGTATCACGGGTCCATAATTATATATTCTTCTTATATTATACCAAGTGTCAATCATCTTATTGATACACAATCAACTAATGTTGATCGGGGTAAATATAGGAGAATCATGGGAAACATACATTCTCGTTCACCGGCAAAGGGTACGCCCCTTGAAATGATGTGTAACCTTATGGTAATAAGATGGGAAAGTATAATAAGAAATTGATAAAACATGCAGAGAGGGACATTGACAATTTTACTGCTGGCCACTGGATGGCTTTTTAGCCTAATTATTCTATATTCTTTGCGAAAATCTTTATTGACTGACCCTAGTTCAGCCAGCAAAGATGAATGACGTACATTTGTATAATGGGATAAACACACTACACAAACAGTACACACATCACAGTCACAACATCTTTATATCCTGTGAGGGTAAAAGAAACAGAACAGAAACAAAACACCAAGGAAGTGTGTCTTACAGAAGAGTTAGATTTTCTTTTAGACCCAGCTATGTGTACCCCTACAGCACCACCTCCACTGTTGCCTCCTGCCCCTGCACTCATGCCACTCATTCCCATTACTTCTTCTATTGTGCCTACCGCTGTACAGACACCACCACAACCTCCCCACCCCCACAGTCTGAGGTGTCCAAACAGCTTACACAAACACCTCCCAGCTGTTACGCCGATGCTCGCCACAAACGGGACCGGATCGCGGGGCTGAGGTGGGGTTATATAATCACCGACCTTAGTCCACGCAGACTGATCCGGAGTGCGCAGTTCGTAGTCGTACATCGCAGGGTCAGGATTGGAGAAGGCAGCATCGTCATTAATGAAGCAGGAGTTCGGCAACAGGAAGTCAGGAGTGCCCCGCTTCAGCTTAGGAGCGTGAGCGCGGGGGTGGCTTCTGCGCGAGGAGCGGCCTCGGCCCATGACGCCGATCTCAGCAGGAGGAGACAGCAGGCTGGCCGAAGTTCACCGCAGGGCAGCGTCGGGAAGAACCAACCATTCAGCACAGAAGTCCAAGGCAGGCCACTGCAAGAGGATCGCAGCAGGCCGCAGGAAAGGACGGGTAGCCACTGCTAGGAGGGAATGCAGCAGATACCAGTGCTGGCAACAACGCTTCAGCACAGACGTCCAGGGCAGGCCACTGCAAGGAGATAGCAGCAGGCCAGTGCTGGCATCAATGCTTCAGCACAGACGTCCAGGGCAGGCCACTGCAAGGAGATAGCAGCAGGCCAGTGCTGGCATCAACGCTTCAGCACAGACGTCCAGGGCAGGCCACTGCAAGGAGATAGCAGCAGGCCGCAGGAAAGGAAGCGTAGCCACTGCTAGGAGGGAATGCAGCAGTCACCAGTGCTGGCATCAACGCTTCAGCACAGACGTCCAGGGTAGGCCACTGCAAGGAGATAGCAGCAGGCCAGTGCTGGCAACAACGCTTCAGCACAGACGTCCAGGACCAGGCCTCTGGATACTCAGGAACTTGGAAGGTAAGAACGCTAGGAGAGAGGCCTGGGGTGGTTTGTGGCAGAGACAGTAACATAGAGGTAGGAATAGTTATGCTCGGCACTGGTTCAGTGCCGACGCCTAGAATATAAAGGGCGGAGATCCAATCACAGGAGGAGGGTGTGTGAGAATTCCTCCAATGAAAGAGCACAGGGCAGAAGCTGCAATGAGAGGCAGCACCTGTGCCATAGATTGCAACTGCATAGGTCTGCACGGCTATAGTCAAAGCCAGTAGTGGATTCCTTACAGTACCCCCCCCCCCTTCAGGTGAGGCCTCCGGACGAACAAGATCCATCACAGATTTGGGGGACATGGAATTGTTCCTAAACCTCCTTAGGCAAGAGGTGGCGTTGAAAGCCCATAGTTTGTTGGGATTCCTTACAGTACCCCCACCACTGGGTGAGAAGCCTGGGTGAACAGGACCATTCATAGGTCTGGGAGACATTGAGTTGTTCCTGAAGTGTCTCCGGCGAGAATTAGGTCCACAATCCAGGTGTACATTGGCGAGTGCCATGAAAGACAGCGGGGGTACTGCAGTTCTTGGTACATGGACAATGTGACCTGAGGGCTCCGGAATGGGAACATCAGAAGGGCAGTAGCCAGGTGTCCGGTGCATAGTAATAGTCCAAGAGTACGGGACACAGGACACAGATTGTCGGACAAAAATGACAGAGGGACCTTCAGAGAAGGCAATGTCTTTGGTGACATCAGCACGAAGGAAGTTGCGAGAGTCTTTAGCTTCCAAGGAATTCCGGGTGGTGGTTAGCAAGGGACTGGGGCGGGAGGGTTCACTACCCACTATTGCATCGGTACTTTTGATACCAAGCAGGGTTGCTATCCCAAGCAATTTGCGAGAGTCTGTAGCAGTGTGTATGCAACTCTTGGTCATGGTACTGGCAGTTGAAGAAGGATCCGCTTCCTTTGGTTTGTGATTTTTAGAGAGAATCAAATCCGAAATTGTGGCCTTGGAGAAGGACATAATAAGCATGTCTATACCCATAGTGGACCTATAGAGAACAGGGACGGACGCTTCAGGTAAAGCGACGAGGTCCAGTAAGGGTGTCTTCGTCTTAGGGAGAGGCCACTTGCCATACAGAAAGGGCACTTTGGGCACCGCACAGAGACCTGCGAGTAAGGAGTCTGTTTGAAAAGTGAGAAAACAGATTTTATCCAAAAAAAAAGGCAGGCGGTTAAGCGGTGCATCAACCTTAGGGAAAAAAGTCTTGGGGTTAAAGCTGGGTGCCTCCAACACAGAGAAAGAAGACAGAGAACTAGAGCTTGGCTTCGGAGTGGAGGTCCCAGGTACCCAGGTCTCACATGATACTGTGGGAGAAGCAATGCAAATTGTTACTGTTTTAAACATAGGGTTTTTAACATCGGTAGCTCCAGGCACCTTTTTGAGAGGTAACCCTAGTTTTGGGACAGGACAGTCAATAGCAAGTACCCCAAGTATTGTGGAAGACACAGAGAAATATAAGTCCATTTTAAAGACGGGAACTTCTGAAAAAAGGGAAAGTTCCAAATGCGATACCCCTGAGTTCGTGGTAGTAGACCTACAGTCAGTAGTGGATACCCCGAATACTGTGGGCGAATCAGCGTGAAACAGTATTATTGCAGGAATGGGCATCCCAGACTTAAAGTCATTTTTAATCATCCCGAAGGCTGTGGCATGATCCGTGAGAGAAACTGGGGTAAACTCTCCAACAGACACAAGGGACATCTTGCTTGTTTCAGAATTGGGTCCCTGAGAATCCCTAGTGAGGGCATCAGACTCCATGGGAAACTTAGTGACAGGGGTTTTGGAACTGATTAAAGGATTTGCAGGTATCACAGATTTAATAGGAGAAATACCTTGCAAAACAGAAATTTTAGTAAAGGTGATAGGCATCACAGATAGGACAGACAGAAGTAAGCTAGGCAAGGTTGCTTCTATAACAGAAGATTTGGCAGCGGCAAAGCTTAACTCAGCGGCTACTGGAGAACTTTTAACTACAGTGAGAAGGGACTGCAGATTTACAAAGTCAGGGATAAAGGGAGTCTCAAACTTGAAAGCCTGATCCTTCAAAAAGAAGGGCCCTAACTTTAATTGTACTAAGGGAGCAACCGCAGATACGCTGATCTCAGAAGGGATCACTTGGAAAGGAGCATAATATGTACTGTTCGCTTTAAACCCTAGGATTTGAGAAAAGGAGAACTCAGACAGTGCAAGTGGGGCAACCACGACTGTGCTGGTCTCTGAAGTGGGTATTTGGGAAAGAGTGTCTGGGACATCAGAAACGACAACAGATTCCACGAAAAGGGGTCTATGCTCAGAAGCAGGGGTCTCAGCTCTCTGAGTGACAGACGGGGTGAGTGAAATACCTAGGAGTAGGGATTCTGCGAACAGGTTTAGAGAAACAAATGGCTCCAGAATACTTTTTACTGGAGCCAGTATTATTGCCGAAAGTTCAGGGGGCATAGCCCCGAGAATTTTAGCCGAGTCAGAGGACAAAAGGGGTTGATCCTCTGAGGCTAAGGAGGTGTCCCTGACTGACGAACTAAAGGGATCTACCAAGGAAGGTTCACAGGGCTGACCTGCAGGGGTTAACATAGGAAAAACCCCAAGGGTTAAATTACTCTGTACCTGAGAATCAGAGAAATAGAAGCTAGTCTCCGAGAGTGGGGTCATAGGGGGTTCTGCCTCTTGCCCTAGGGACCTATCATTAGACTGCGGAATACTAGGGTTAGCAGTAGGGACCTCACAGAGCAGACTAGCAGGGGTTAATACAGAAAAAACCTCGGAAACAGAGCTTAGAATTTTTGGTTTAGGAAAAGAGGGCAAACAGGATTCATTCTCTGGTGCTAGGGAAGACACACTGACCTGGGGACTGCAGGGATTTACAGTGGGGGACGCATAAGCCTGACTAGCAGGGGTTAAGACCGAAATAACCTCAGGGACAGAACTTAGGGAGGTTAACTCAGGATTAGGGAGCGTGGCAGCTTCTTCCTTAGCGGGCAGCGACAGAGAAATGGTTTGACCATTCTTAGGAGAGAGAGGTACCCCCACAGGTTTAGCAACAGAACTGACAGAAAAGGGTTTGTGAATAGTCTGTGCGTGAGCAGCAAGTAGAGGTTCACGCTCGCTTATGTTTTTGTCAAATTCCAGGAATAATTTAAGGGTGGTGTCTATGGCCTGAGCCGGTACCCCAAAATCCGCAGGTTCAAGACCTGGAGTAGACATAAGAAGGAGTAGTTGGGAGTACTGGGCTTGTAACATCTTCTTCACCTCTCTACATTCCTGAGACCTTGTAAGTATTTCTTTACGAGTTAGTCTTTCTGCAGGGGTTAACCCTTCATACATACAGGCAAGATTAGGTGGAGGCAGTCTTTCAAACAGATACTGTTTTTCAAACAGGGACTGGTCCGCAGCCTGGGACATAGGTACAGTTAAACATTTACCATCCCCCGCCACGGCGCGGTCTGGTTTTAATGGGCCGAGCATACTGTTACGCCGATGCTCACCACAAACCGGGACCGGACCGCGGGGCTGAGGTGGGGTTATATAATCACCGACCTTAGTCCACGCAGACTGATCCGGAGTGCACAGTTCGTAGTCGTACATCGCAGGGTCAGGATTGGAGAAGGCAGCATCATCATTAATGAAGCAGGAGTTCGGCAACAGGAAGTCAGGAGTGCCCCGCTTCAGCTTAGGAGCGTGAGCGCGGGGGTGGCTTCTGCGCGAGGAGCGGCCTCGGCCCATGACGCCGATCTCAGCAGGAGGAGACAGCAGGCTGGCCGAAGTTCACCGCAGGGCAGCGTCGGGAAGAACCAACGCTTCAGCGCAGAAGTCCAAGGCAGGCCACTGCAAGAGGATCGCAGCAGGCCGCAGGAAAGGACGGGTAGCCACTGCTAGGAGGGAATGCAGCAGATACCAGTGCTGGCAACAACGCTTCAGCACAGACGTCCAGGGCAGGCCACTGCAAGGAGATAGCAGCAGGCCAATGCTGGCATCAACGCTTCAGCACAGACGTCCAGGGCAGGCCACTGCAAGGAGATAGCAGCAGGCCGCAGGAAAGGAAGGGTAGCCACTGCTAGGAGGGAATGCAGCAGTCACCAGTGCTGGCATCAACGCTTCAGCACAGACGTCCAGGGTAGGCCACTGCAAGGAGATAGCAGCAGGCCAGTGCTGGCAACAACGCTTCAGCACAGACGTCCAAGACCAGGCCTCTAGATACTCAGGAACTTGGAAGGTAAGAACGCTAGGAGAGAGGCCTGGGGTGGTTTGTGGCAGAGACAGTAACATAGAGGTAGGAATAGTTATGCTCGGCACTGGTTCAGTGCCGACGCCTAGAATATAAAGGGCGGAGATCCAATCACAGGAGGAGGGTGTGTGAGAATTCCTCCAATGAAAGAGCACAGGGCAGAAGCTGCAATGAGAGGCAGCACCTGTGCCATAGATTGCCAGAGGAAGCTTGCAACTGCACAGGTCTGCACGGCTATAGTCAAAGCCAGTAGTGGATTCCTTACACCAGACCACCTTTTGTTGTCTGCTGGATCGATTTTGACGATCCACCACCCCCAGCCTACTCAGGACCCTCACAATATTCCAAACATAAATCTCCCCAACCTTCATCTGACAGCCAAAAAGCCCTTCACACACCCCCGGGACCATGAGACTCCTTGGCAATATACTAACCAATCTTGCTTGCAATTTTATGCCTAGTATTAGCCCTGGGAATAAAATCCCTGATGACCTAGTCGCATCCCATACATGAAGTCAGCAAACCCAAGTTTTGACCCCTGAAAATTTAAGTCTTCCCCCAGAAAACATTAATGTTGTGCCACTGAGGGCAGCGACAGGGGTCTTAGTTGAAGGTCACCAGCCACAAATACACATCCCCTGGACACCAGGAGAAATACTGGTTCTACATACACCGTTTCCCTGACCTGAGAAAGATATTGAAGGGTTTTGTGACCAGATGCAGAGTGTTGTTACAGCTTATGGTCCAACTTGTGGGGATATAAAACATTTACTGACTGTAGTTATGATCACAGCAGAGCGAGGCAAATTTGTAAAACAATTTAACGAAACTGCAGGAGGGAAGGGAGTACAATGGGCACAGGATTAAAACACACATAGATTACGAGATGAGAGAGTCAGGTTACAGACAGCCATTCTGGCAGCACTGAGAGCAGCATTTGCACCACAGGTTAATTCGGGAAAATAAACTCAATTTAAATAAAAGAAGGGAGAGTCAGCTTAGGAATTTGCAGACAAAGTTATTGATGCTGTTACTGCCTATGTAGGAATAAGGGACACTGAAGTAAATGCAGGTACTCTTATTGTAGCAGCTTACATAAAGGGTTTAAATCCTGAAATATCCAAGGGTGTAACTAGAGTACTCCTAGGATGGGAAAACAAACCAATAGTGGAAGTTATTGCAGCCACTGCACATTTTGAGAGGAACCAGGTAGAGTGTGAAGAGAAGAAAAAGGGAACACGAGAAAGGGAACTAGATGTACTAATGAAAGCCCAAACTGCTTTCTCCCAAGGCAATCAAGGTAATGAGCAAAGACAGGGAAATAACCAGCAGAGGGGTAACAGGAATTATAATGATTACAATGGAGACGGAAATGGCAAGAGAAGGAATTGTTCCTAAGTAGAGTGTTTCAATTGTGGTAAACAGGGACACATAGCAAGGAAGTGCAGGGCACCTAAATGAATACACAGAACTGTTCCAATCAGCAATACAATAAAAGGGACGACTACCAAAACAGACAACAAGGATTTCAGAATCCACCCCCATATACTGACAATCTGACAATGTGTACAATTTAGGGTATGAAGAATGACGTGAGGAGACAAAGGAACAGGACATAATTCTTTCACTTTTAAGACTGCACATTACACAATATCCCTATATTCCAGTTGACAGTACCGGCCCAAATACTACCGTCCTTTTTGATAGTAAACCCGAAAAGTTCATTTTGGATACAGGAGCCTCATGTTCCACTATCTCAAAGGAAACTGCTCGTCGTTTTAAAACCAGTAACAAACCACAAATAATGGTCAGAGGGGTAGGTAACAAATTGATTCCGCACCCGCTATCCGCCCCCCTAGCACTGAATCGGAGATATTGGTTTACCGCACAAATTTTTAATGAGCACCACTTACCCTGTTAATTTAATGGGGAAAGATTTATTATGCATGTTACAATGTACCATTGACTGCCGTTCGGACGGATCTGTGTATTTACAAATACCGGGTCATGAGGAGTCCATTATGCTTTTCACCTGCCCCCAGCAAGAGAATATCTGTGTGTTTAATTTAACCACAGAAAATTATGACGGCATTCTAGAACAACTACCTCATAGTTTATGGGCGTCTCCCGGCCACAGTACTGGGTACGTCTGGTCTGCTGCACCAGTACGGGTTAAATTATTTCCCAATTCTGTACTCCTCAGAGTTGGGCAATACCCTCTCAGCAAAAATGCCTTACAGGCCAAAGCCCCTATTATGGAGGAATTATTGCAAGAAGGGATTATAATCCCCACAAGCAGTGTTTGTAACACACCAATTCTACCTGTTATTAAACCTCACTCCAATCCTCCAAAGTATAGGTTTGTGCAAGATCTATGGGTGATCAATCGCATTGTGCAGACAATTTTCCCTGTTGTCCCTAACCCGGCAACCATTTTGTCCTCCATTCCTCCAAAAGCTGTCTATTTCACAGTAGCGTATTTATCTTCAGCATTTTTTAGCCGTTACACAAAGATAGCCAATATCTTTTAGCAGTCACATACAAAGGTCATCAGTACACATGGTGAAGAATACCACAAGGGTACACAGATAGCCCAGCATTATTTTCACAAATTCTGCAGTGGGACCTCCAGGATATATATTTACCAGATGGGTCAGTGCTAATACAATATGTAGATGACCTATTATTAGCCTCGCCCTCTTTGCAAGCCTGTCAAACTGACTCAGTAGCATTGTTAAATACCTTTGCCAGAAAAGGTCACAAAGTCAATAGGCAGAAATTACAGTTATGCCAGTCAAAAGTACTGTATTGGGGTCAAATTTTATCACCGGGTCACCGCTCTATTAACCCAGATAGAATTACCCCTATCCAGAGCGCACCCAGGCCACGGACACAGGAAAAAGTCCGATGTTTTCTAGGAATGGCTGGATATTGCAGACAATGGATATCCAATTTTTCAACTATTTCAGACCCATTACAGCAGCTCACATTTAAATGTGTAGCTGAACCAGTCCCTTGGACTGAGGAGACTGAAGAAGCGTTCTGCATGCTTAAAAAGAGTTTAACATACACTGGCGACACACTTTATTCGAGCTCGGCTAGTCCCACGAATTCGGGTATACCCGGGTGTATTGAGGTTTGTGACTGTTTTCTGCCCGAGTGCATTGAGGTATTTTCCAAGCAGGGATTGAAGCATTTTATTCCCGCTGGCTGCAATACTGCACAATATATATATATACTGCATTACAATTCATGAATTTATGCCATCTGGTAGACACGCGAAGCATTGCAGCCTATTAAATCCTAATCATTATCATTTAACAGATCAGCCGCCCGTCAGCCAGGCATGAACCCAGGCTGGGAAGGCAAACACAACGGGGCTTGTCAGAGGTGAGGAGCGGCGCATTCCAGGTATCTGCCAGGTACATACTGGGTATTTGCTCGAATAAAGTGTGTCGGTGCAGTAAGCTCCTTCATTTGGCTTGCCCAATTACACATTGCCTTTTACCTAATACTGCCATGAGCACAAGGGACATGCCTCTGGAGTTTTAACTCAAACTCATGGCACCCGACAGCGTCCCGTAGCATACTACAGTACTAGGCTTGACTCAGTAGCATAGGTGTTCCCGCCTTGTCTCCGAGCTGTGGCGGCTGCCGCAACTCTTGTAGACACTGCCCAAACTATTGTACAGGGACATATCTTACAGGTACATGTGCCATATGCAGTATCCACATTACTTCTACGCAGATCCACACAGCTCACGAATAGCAGACTAACTAAGTACGAGATTATATTACAGGGCTCTGAAAATATAACCGTACACTGTTACACCACACTCAATCCAGCAACACTTTTAACTTTACCTGAGGCTGGTCTCCCACATGACTGTATCACTGACACAGACAAAGTGACACAGGTCAGAGACAATCTATTTGAGGTCCCTATCACATCAACTGATTTAGAGATCTTTGTGGATGGGTCCGCTTTTATTGACTCAACCGGTACAAGGCTTACAGGATATTTTGTGGTAAGCAGTACTGAAGTACATCATCAGTACAACACCTCCTCCCTTGTCTGCCTGTTTGATGACCAAGTTCTCATTCTCCACCAGTTCCCTTAAAGCTTCTTTTTCATTTTTTGTAAGATTATCTTTGATATTGGTTTTGTTCTTCATTAGATCTTCGAAATCGCTCGTGATCATTTTGAACAAAACATCTGTGGACAATAGAGTCTGCAAGCAGATGAATGCAGCAGAGAACTCTGCTCAAGCACAGGGAGGGAAGGAAATGCCAAACAGTGGAGAGGGGTGGTGCACACAGGGAATGAGGTAGTCAATAGTGGTGGGAAAGAAAAGTGTCCCTATTACGTGGCACTAGAGAGAGAACACCCTAGTTAAAACTTATATTTTATTAGTAAATTAAAATAAACTGTTTAGCCAAAATCACATACATAGAACAAACACAAAATAAATGGATTAAAAGTCGGAGAGGTGTGGTGGGTTGTTTAATGGGGATGTGTTATATATATTCCCTCTTAATTAAACCTTAGCAAACCCTAGACCTATGTGGTCTTTGGCAGCATATCTCAAGACCCCTAATGACAGTGGGGTATGTGTAGTGGAAATGCAAACCTATCAGTTATATGTGGAACAAGGTTGCAGCAGTTGTGGCTGAAATGAAGCAGCAAAGGCACCTTGATTGCTGCAGGGCTACATTCTATTTGTCCATAGCAATATGAAATGCCATGGAAGCCCCTTGTAGCAATCAGGGTATATATAAATAAATATGTCTTGTGAAATGCTAAGCAGAGCTGTGCTTTAACAGACCGAAAATGAAATCAGCCACTTATGACTCGGACATACTGAACTGCATATACACTGTGTATCGAGATATAGAAGGCTGCCCTGAAGTCTGAGTGCTCTTGCTGCCCAAGGACGCAGTCTGCGAAGCACTCAGACAGGAATACCCACACCTCACCGATGAGCAGACATAACTGGCTTCATCTACATTATTGCCTTTTGCGAACTGTGGATAGAATGTGAACTTTGGCCTCTTAATCAGTATGGACAAAATTTCTCTCCTCTTGTACTACCACAGGAATTACTGTATCATTCCTTGGTTCAAGATTCCTTCCCAAGAAATATCTTTTCAGGGTTAGTTTGCGCAGATATTTATTTGTGTCAATGTAGAGGTCAAAGCTGTTGTGGCCTCTCACTGGGGCAAAAGAAAGACCTTTTGAAATGACCTCCCTTTGAGGTTCTGTGAGGACTATGGAGCTTAGATTAAAAATATTATCATTTATTTTGCGCTTTTTTTGCGCTCTCTTCCTTTTTCTTCCTCGGCTTCCTCTAGCGGTCTTCCTCTTTTTAGATTTTTGGACTCCTTTTCCACTAGTGGGAGATAGCGATTTCTGTTCTCCCACAGAGTTGATGGGCCCTCTGCGCCTAAAAAAAACTCTGTTCTTTCCTGTTGGTTATCTCTCTGAGCCTCTATTTTCTCCCTTTCTTCCTCCCTTCTCCCTTTCTGGGATTTTTCTTTCTTTTTTTGATATCTCTCCTCTTCTCTTTTATCTTTCTTCTGTTGGTTAATCGGAGTGAAATTTGCTGTACCCCTTTCTTTGGATTCATATGATTCTAATCTCTCCCTATGTGTGGAGTGATCCTTTTCTACATGCATCTCTCTATATTTGTAATTGTCCTTTTTGTATCTATCCTGATTTCTCTTAAAATTTCTCCCCTTATTCCAGTTTCTCTGCTCTCCTTTTAGATAATCTTCTTCATCTCGTTTGAATTTTTTTAAGCTTATTGGTTTCAGTTTCCTTTGAAATAGAGTCTATTTTAATTTGCAGTAATCTGTCTTTTTCTTTAAATTCACTGGTGTGTTCTACTATAATTAGTTTCTCTTGGATTTCTTTCATGTCCTCATCCAGTTGTTTCAGATGGGCTCTTTGCTATTCAATAATCAAGTTTATTAAATCCTCTGAACACTTATCCAAAATGTTATTCCACTGTAACAGAAAATCTGCATCCTCTAGATTAAAGGAAGGCTTTTTACCAATCCTTAACCCTCTGGGGACCCTACAACAATTTTTATATTCCTCTAAAAAAACTACATCCAACCATTTTTTTGTGTCTTTGATCATAAATCGTTCTAATTTCTGAAATTCCTCTGTTATCATTTTCCCCACATCATTATCATCTATTCTAATTTCCTCTACTGGTGCAGAATCAAATTTGACATTTCTTAATAAACGTTTTGAAACCCTAGGTGAGGGCTGGATCCTCCTGCAACTCCTCTGCTGTATGCTCCTCTCTGAATAAGACTCCCACTCTACGCGTTTCGAAAGCGACTGCTTTCTTCCTCAGAATTGTGGAACGGCGATGGGCACCAGGTTTGCCCCTAGTTATGCAAACCTCATCATGGCGGTCTGGGAGGAGGAGACCATCTTGCCCATGGGAGAGGTACCGGGGGTGGACCTGGTGCTCTGGCGCCGTTTCATTGATGATGTGTTTTTAATTTGGAAGGGAGGAGAAGAAACGCTAAACGCTTTCTTTGATTTTATTAATACAAACACAAAAAATTTGAATTTTACCAGCACTTTTAGTTCTAACATGATTCATTTTTTAGATTTGGAGATATATATAGAGGACAATAATATCAAGACCAAAACCTTTTTTAAGCCAATTGACAAAAATAATTATATTCTGAGAACCAGTGGACATTTGCCACGTTGGATGCACAATGTGCCACTGGGACAGTTACAATAGACTTAAAAGAAATTGCACAGATCAAGAACAATTTGTTAAACAGACTGATTTTATTAAACAAAGATTTCTGGATAAAGAATACGATGAGAGGTTATTGGATAGAGCGATTGTAGAAGCTGGCAGCCGCAATAGGAGTGAGCTACTGAGACCTAAAAGCAAAAAGAGAAAAGAACATTTAGAGTTTGCATTCATTACGGGCTATAATAAGGAATCTAAAAATATTCAGAAGATCCTGAATAAACACTGGGATATCCTGAAAAATGACTCTATACTGGGGAGTGTGGTTCCAGAAAGACCCAATGTTTTGTTTAGAAAAGCTGACAATTTGAAGACTAAGCTGGCGCCCAGTGCACTAAGAGAGAAAAACCCAAGTAAGAATAATTGGTTGAGCCAAAACAAGGGGTTCTATGGGTGCAAAACTTGCAGGGCCTGCCAGTTCAAATCTACAAATAATGCAAACTTCTGCTCCAATGTCACTAATGAATGCTTTACTATAAAAACAAGTCTTACCTGCAGATCAGACCACATCGTATATTTATTAGAGTGCCCATGTAAATTACAATACGTGGGCAAGACTGCAAGACCCATTAGAACGAGGATCCTAGAACACCGCAGCAGCATTAAACGACAAATAAAGACCCATAGTGTTTCTGATCATTTCTCCACAGTACATCAAGGAGATACAACAGGTTTGACTTATACAGTAATAGAACAAGTGAAACAACACTGGAGAGGGGGAGACAGAGAGAATGAACTTCTGAGGAGAGAATCCTTTTGGATCCATTGTTTAGGAAGTCTCACCCCAAGGGGATTAAATATGGAGCTAGACATTTTGCCATTTTTGAAATAAATTTATTTGTCTCTAATGTGGTTTTTGTCTCCCCCTTCTTTAGGAGTTTTTGTCATCCAGTTCCCTCGGTATCTATCCAATAGCCTTTATACTCTGTGCATTTCATGTTTTTTGTATGGTAGTAAATGTTTTTTGTATGGTAATAAATGTATTTGCATGTTAAAAAGTGTTATATTAGCTCCATGATTATATTATTCACCATCATCCAACTGTAGGTGTTTAAGAAGATTTTTTAGGATTTTATAATTAATTTGTTAAAGTTTATTTGCAGGGTTGTTACAATTTTATAACTAATTTGTATAAACTGTCTGTAATTATGGTGAGTCTGCCATTCCAGATCATATATCCCCTGTGATAATTTCAGTGAGTTAATATGTTTTGAAATTATAGGCTGTCCAAATAGACTCCAAATGTAGCACTATTTATATTTATATTCCCACAAATATTAAATCCCTATCCTGTACACCAAGCATCCCCCTAACTATGCATTTACTATCATGTATACTGAGATTTTAACCCCATGTGTGCATATGAGCAATTGTATTTGTACTATCCACCCCAGGAGCACTTTAAGGAATAGCATACACCTGTTGATTAATTAGATCACCAAGATATAAAAGCATGCAATGTGTCATGAGACTCCACACTCCTGAGGAAGAAAGCAGTCGCTTTCGAAACGCGTAGAGTGGGAGTCTTATTCAGAGAGGAGCATACAGCAGAGGAGTTGCAGGAGGATCCAGCCCTCACCGAGCGGCGAAACCGGAAGTAACGTCACACGCCAGTCGGAGCAGTCTAAACAGCTGACCGGAGGCTGAGGCGGAGGAGTGGGGGAACGTTGTGGGACGGTGAGCCAGCTGGCTAAAATCTTCCTACACTAATGCAGTGTGATATGCCCGTTTTTTATTGTTAGAATGTGAGTATAATATTTTATTGTTATAAAGCTATTTTTATCTTGAGTGATCTCCTCTATGCCAGTTTTTCTCTCTACATTGGGGTACGTGATCCTGGGGACCTGATCCACTTTGATGACAACTGCATCATCCACTTACCTCTGACCGTTTGAGTCAACCCTGCCTTTTTGACTCTTACATCTTGTAAGTAGTCAATTCATTAGAGCCAAGTCAATTGAAGGCTTTTTTCACATTGTCATTTTTGCTGCACTTAAATTTATTTTTGTTTCCTCCCCATGCTCCCCGTGGATTTTGTGTGTATTCCACACCCACTTCCAGAGAATTTCCCATCTTTTCAGCTTCATCAGCTAAGGATTCTTCTGGTTTTGATTCAGCACATGTACCTTCTTTTGTTGCCTGTTGGGTGGCTGAAGGTTTTGCTAGTGCTTGTTTAGGTGGTTCAAATTTTGCAACCTTGTCTTTCAGATGAGCGGTATTCCCAGCTCTCACTGTACCTTTGTCTTCATGGGTTTTTGAGGCTGTGGGATACTGACGCTTAGTCAGGGTCAATACTTGTCCTTGTAGGACTGTAATCTCATCCGCGAGAGATCCCTGTTTTTTTAGTGTGTCTTGCAAGTCTCTTCTCAGGGAATTTATCTGCACGCTTTGCTTTCTCTGAGCTTGCTTCCACATTTTTATTGCATTGTGAAGCACTATGAATTTCTTTGCTCGGGCCACAGTTACTTGTTTTAGTTTCTGGACCTTCTTGTGCTCCCTTTTGTGCCGGGTCACCTGGGTTCTAAGCTTGGCCTCCAGCGATGCTTTGGTGATGCTCAGGGTAGCCTTCAGTTTCTCATGCTGCTTTGCGGGGACATACTGGGTCATCAGACGTTCCTGCAGCACTTGAATTTCTTTAACAGCCTGCAGATTTTCTTCCTGCAGAGTTCGCTGCTTCTCCTCGGCCTTCTCGAGGTGCGTACGCAGACCTTGCAGTTTGTTCTGCAGTCGGTGCTCTGCATCAAACTTCTCACCTTCCAAAAGGCTATTTATTTCCTTAAGCTCGTGTAGCTTTTCATTCTTTTCCTTGACTTCGTCTGTCAACTGAAAATTTTCTTCTTTGAGTTTTAATTTTTTTCTTTGTAATCTTAAACGTTCTCCTTTTTCAGTCTCTGTACTATTCAGGGTCTCTTTGCAGTCCTCCTTCCATTTACGCACATCTGCTTTGAGAATGACAGTCTCCTGGCGTGAGACATCCTTCTCTAGGTGGAGGGTCTGAAGCTCCTCCTGGGAGACTTGGAGATTTGTATTAAGATTGACAATCGTTTCTTTAGAAATGTCCAGCTCCTCAGAGAGACTGTGTAGTTCTTGTCTGGAAACTTCCAGGTCTGTGCGGCAGCTGTTGGTCTCATGATGTGAGGCATCCAGTGCTCTGTGGAGTTTCTGAACCTCTTTCTGAGATACGTCCACCTCTAACCGGACACTGTTGACCTCCTGTTGTGAGGCATTCAGCTCTCTGCGAAGAGTGTGAACCTCTTGCTGGAAGACTGTCATCTGCTTCAGTGCCTCCTCATACTTCTGCTTTAGCATAGCCACCATTTTATCAGATTGGCACTGCTTTTCATCCATGGCGGAAATAGTAGCATTTGCAGTATCTAGCTCAGTCTTGATATCGTCCAATTCTGTCCTGGCTAAAGAATAAATTGTGAGCACATCTTTTTGTAGCCTCACGTTATTTTTCTGTAGCTCTGTGTAACCATCTTCCTTGTGTTTCAATTGTTCACGGAGCATATCACAGTCATGCCTGGCATTTTTCAGGGCATCTTCAGGGCTGGTCAAGGGATCGTCACTCACTGGTTCCGGCTCTGCTTCCCTGGGATGGTTGGTTGAGGGTTCCTCACTGTTGGCACCGGACAGACACTTCTTTGGGGTACACGACTTCTGCCTTGGGCCCTCTGGATATTCGGTTAACCGCGGGACGAATTCTCCATTTTCTCTACGCTGCAGGGCAACTCGGCCTCTCTTTTCCTCCACGGGATCTGCGGACGTGTCTGTTCCTTCCACGGTAAGTGACGAAACGCTTTTCTTTTTCCGCCTTTTTAATTTGGATGACATTGTCCCTTCAGGGATACTGGGGTCTCCATCTTCATTTGAAATTTTAGCAGCGTCACTGGATCCTCCCGGCTTTTCTTGCAACTGTAATAGCTGACGGAAATATTTGGTGATCCACTGCTCCCGCTCTTTCTCCTGCTGATCATATTCGTCATCAAATGGAGCGTTTTTTTCGGTTTGTGCCGAGTTCAGGCACCCCCACCATTCTTGGGGTGTTTTGTGGGTGTGACTCGGTTCGGGTTCCCCGTAAGAGATGTCTTCCTCTTTATTGGACTGGAAGGGCCACTCTTCCGTGGGGTTGGGTTCATTACAGGAACGCTGCATCTTGTCCTCCATTTTTAGGCTATCAGGTGTAATTTTTATTCCTGACCTCAGGAGGCGCTATTGCAGCTGTTGCCACTGTATTTGCTAGAACCCCCAATTGTGGTAGTCCTACAGGTGGGCATATTTTGCTTGTAGAGGTCGTAGCTCTCACAGGCATCTCTGTAGAATTTTTCTTTCTTGGATAAGTTTTACAATATCAGCAGTACTGTGCATGCATTTTCTCTCATCAGGTATACAAGATGTGCAGTTGCTAGGTAAAAAAAAGTCTATTTGATTTACACCATTTACTTGCTAGGTATAATCTCTCATTAGGTATGCTGAATGTGTACAGTAGTTGCTAGGTAAAAACTTCTGTTTGCTTTACACCATTTACTTGCTAGGTCCAATCTCTCTGCTTCAACCAAATAATGTGGTTTTCTGCTTGAGTTAAGTAATTTTCAGCCTCATCTTTGGGTATTATAGCATTCCCACTCCACACTTTGGGTGTCTGTTTTGCTCCCAAGATACATAAGCAAACTTTTTTACTTGCAGAATAAAAACATTCTTTGCCGTGGAATATTTCTTTCACTCCCGGCAGGGTAACTCAACACTCAGCAATTGGCTTTGGAATACCTTTTACATAGTTCAGCAATCCCCTTTTCCCCTGTAGGGCAATTTTACACTCAGCATTTGTTTGCTAAAAATTCCCCTGCTTCAGCACAGTCTTACATCAATTTTCACACTTTTCTGCATATACTTCATTCACAGCTGGTAGTCCTATGCGGTGTGGCCAACTTTATTTGCAAAATCAGTACCGCTCGTGGGTCACCATCTGTATTCACTGCTTCAGCGAAACTTTTGAAAACAACAAACACCTATCCCTTTTTAAGGGCTGACTTACTACTTGAACCCTGACTATGGCTAGAAGGCAAAACCCCTATTTCAATGACCATATTACACTTTGTGATAGGCAAATAAAGGTTTACCTGCTTCAGCAGTCTCTCTCTCTCTCCTCTTGGGATTGGGGAAAAGAGTCCATCTGTGGTTTTGAAAGTTTTCAGTGTTGTGTATCACTTTAACTCTGATCTCTGCTGCATGAGATTTTTTTTTTAAGTTGCTCAGACTGTTTGTAGGCAAAAAGCATAAAAAAAAATTCACAGAAAAATCTCCGGTCCTTTCTAACTTTAAAGACCACCTCTCGTCCCACTTCGGACACCATATGTTGGCGGATGCTCACAGAGGTATGCAAGGGAGACTCGTTATTGTGAAATTAAATAAGGCTTTTTATTGCGCCTGTTTCCTTAACATCAGGAAACCATCCAAACAAGGGGTAAACAAAGCTTCTATTCACTTGGGAGTATTTCTAGTGAAATACTATGCAGTTCACAACTCTCTTAGATAAGCATGTCTCCCAGCCCCAAAACATATAGCATGAAATAAGCAGATATAAGAAGTCTGATAAATGAAAGTCTTTGGCATATTCTCTAGCCTGCTGTACTCATGCTTGGCCACCGGGACTGCTGCCACTCTCAATGTCTTGTTCTAGCCTGCAGTACCTATACTTGTCCACCGGGATTGCTGCTGCTAAACTAAGGAACATTCCAGACTCTGATACCTGACACCTCTGCACCTGTGCTCCCTCTCAGCCTACATATATAAATTTCCCTTTCCTGTTCCTCCCTTGCCTCTGTTTCAAGTCAGACTCCTATGCACATGCCTCTGATCCTGATCTGTTCCTGTACCTGTACCTGTATTTGAGTTTGTTCGGAGTAAAGGCCCTTGCTGGTAATCTGGCTTGTCCCTGTTTGTTCCCGTTCTCAGTCCCTGCTCCCAGACCTGTCCCTGCTCGCCTGACCTGTTCCAGTCTCCTCGTTGCCGACCTCTGCTTGTTACCTGACTTCGCTACCTGCCGCCTGCCTCGGACCCCTGCTTGTTACCTGACTTCGCTATCTGCCGCCTGCCTCTGATCTCTGCTTGTGACCCCTACTACGCTCCTGCTGTTCCGGTCACCGAGATCCTACCCGCCACAGGAGTCTCCCGTGACAGAAAACAGAGGCCACTTCTGGACCTCGCTGGAACAGATTCTTCTTCTGCCTGCACCCTTTCCTGCCTGCTGCAGCAGACCACATCCGCATGGTGAAGATAAGTACTTTCGTTTCTTTTTTGAAAATCCCAGTTGGGATCTTGAAGGTTTTTTTTTTTTGGTTGCTGCTAAGTGTTCTGCAAGAATTATTGCGTTCATAAAGAAAATTTTTTTTTGCTGAGATTAGAACTGTTGCTGCAGTGCACCTTTCTTTGAGGTTTTTTCTTTTGTGCAGTGCCTGGGTTAACTCTTGCAGTACCTGTTGCCACATTTTTAGACTCTGACTTTTCATTCCCTGGACAAGGCTTGTCTCTGTATCTCTGGTTGGACCACTGCTGTTTGGACCACTGCTGTTCACAGAGTTCCCATTTCAAAAGACAAGAGTGCTTCCATTATTTT
Organism: Ascaphus truei; assembly: GCF_040206685.1. Taxonomy (NCBI): domain Eukaryota; kingdom Metazoa; phylum Chordata; class Amphibia; order Anura; family Ascaphidae; genus Ascaphus; species Ascaphus truei. The sequence goes on along the minus strand of NC_134483.1, from coordinate 341,308,703 downwards.
GTTACTGCATGCTGTGATTTTTCCTGCACTCTGTAGTTCTTCCTATGATTGGTTCTAAGGTTTCAGGTTTACCTACAAGTTCCCCTGAAGTTTGTTTCTCTGCCACCTGTGATATCCCTACGCCTGATATCAGAAGTTTCAGATTTAACTGCAGGGTTCTCTGTCTGATATCCCTACGCCTGATATCTAAAGTTTCAGATTTAACTGCAGGTTTCTCTGTCAGATATTCCTATGTCTGATGTCAAAAGTTTCGGATCTAACTGCAAGTGTTCTCTGTAGTAGTTTCCTGCTGTCTGTGATATTTATATCCAGAAGAAATGGAGAGTGAACTCATGTGTTCCAAATGCTAAACAATCATATGTATTATGATGTGCAATCACTGTCCAGGTGTAGCTAGGATTGGAGTCTCAAAGCAGGTATAAGGTATAAAGTGCATAAGATATAAATGTGGGGTGGTTATATTGGTATAATCAAACCAGTCGGGGGTTAATAAGCAAATGTGGACAAGGGGCACAGGAAAATGTAACCACCGTCACACCAACTGTGACCCATGAATAGTCCCAATAATGCTAACCTTAACCGACTGGTATCCGTACCAACCCCTCCGGCCAAGCTGTAGACTGAGGTAGTGTCCCGTGGTGAACCATAAACGGCTACCGGGTACACAGTAGCTGGAGATCCCACGTGTATGGCGTTCCTACAGGATACACCGGCAGAAGGTACCGCTGCACTGCTATCTGGCTTGCGAGCCAGCCCCTCCGCTCACCGATATAATTGGTATAGGAGCTGCGTCTCTGCAACCGGCTGTGCTGATCTGGGGACCCACGTGATGGTGCGTGTGCACGCACAGGTCGTCCTGGAGCCGCATCCGGGAAGCAATCAGCTGTGCTGAGACCAGGGAGCCGGTGTGCGATGCCTTCCGGCGTGTATCAGCTGGATACCGTCTCCTCCGTGGATAAAGGAAGTCACCTGCTGCAGATAGAAACTCCTGTGTGCTCCATTCGAAAAACATAGCGTAGAAAGTGGAAAGGAAGGAATGGTCACTACTTCCTAGAGAACCAACACAAGCGTGATGAATAAAAAATTCTTTATTACAAAAAGCTGGACATCATGAAAAAAGCTCTGACGCGTTTCATCCCTTAGAAGGGACTTTATCAAAATAAAGTCCCTTCTAAGGGATGAAACGCGTCAGAGCTTTTTTCATGATGTCCAGCTTTTTGTAATAAAGAATTTTTTATTCATCACGCTTGTGTTGGTTCTCTAGGAAGTAGTGACCATTCCTTCCTTTCCACATTCTGTGATATTTATATGCCTGATTTCTAAAGTTTCAGATATAACTACAGGTTTCTCTGTCTATGTTTTTTCCTTGCATTTATAAATCTCTGTGACTGATGCTAAAGTCTCAAAAGGTCAGCTCTCCTATCTTGTGTCGCTCTGTGTCTAATATTCCTGTTGTTCATTCTAATTCTTCTGCTTTAAAGACACATTTTCTGCATTACTGGTTTCTTGGGACATTTGGTTTCCCTACAGTATTTCTGAAGTTATGGCTCCCACTCTGATAACTGTCTTGAGCAGTAAATGTGAACCCAGTACCACTGATTCTTCAGAACTTCTCAAAGCAAGGAAGAATAAAAAGAAGGGAGGTATTACTGTGGAAGTTGAAACTAAGGATGAACCTTTAACCCCAGAGTCTGCATTTGATGAAAGAGATATGCTGCAGCTTAAGGCAACTCACAGATTTATCCCAAGAATAGAGGAAGAAAAGAACGATGTATTTAATCCAGGAAAAGATGCCCTAACTCAGACACTTCAATCTGCATGAAAAGAGATTGATTGTCTTCATGGACGTTTAGATGAAGCGCAAGAAGCCAAGGCTGCACTACAGAGCTGTCTATCCTCAGCAATTGCTAAGTGTGTTCTCCAGGAAAAAGAAAAGCACCAGTTGGAGAGTGACCTGGATGTCATGTCAGGTGACCTGGAGAAGGCATATGCTGATGCTGCTGAGAATCGGTGCCTCGCTTCTAAAAGTAACAAATTCCTGGAAATCTCTATGAAGGAAATTGACAGGCTTAATAGAGAGCTTAAAGTCTCCCAGGAGGAGATTTGCTACTTCAAAAAAGTGATGGAAGTCGTTCGGGAGGAGAGATGCTACTTGAAAACAGAGATATGTTCTATGAGAGACGCCTCCGAAGAGTTAAATAGTAGGTTTGAAACTATAAACCAAATGAGTAAGAACTTCTCTGTCCAAGCCAGTGAATGAGATAAAACACTCCATGAATCAGAAGAGGAGAACAGACTATTGATAGAAGAAAAGTCAAGGATGCAATTAGCGCTGGAAAAAGCAGAGGGTGACTGGGAAAAAGAAAAATATCAGTTGGAGAATGACAGGGTGATCTTGTCAAGTAAGCTGGAGAAGGCCTATGCTGATTCTGCCCAGTACCAGACTTTCATGGCTCAAGTTGACACAGCACTGGAAGCATCTCAGAAAGAGGTTCACAGGCTTACTACAGAGCTGGAAGCCTCCAAGGAGAAGAGTTGCCCCTTCAACACAGAACTATGTTCATTGAGAGAAATATTCGAAGGGTTAAATATCAGTTTTGAAACTGTAACCCAAGAGTGCAAGAATCTCTATGCCCAAGTCAGTGAAGGAGATAAGAAACTCCATGAATTAGGTGAGGAGATGAAACAGTTGGCCCGGGAAAAAATAGATGTGCAGACAGCACTGCAGGATGCAGAGAGAGTGCTGCAAGAAGAACGTGTCTCCCTGGAGCAGCGCACACAAGCAGAAAATATGCTACAGAGTCAGCTGCAAGAACTGCATACACATCTGCAAGACACAAAAGAGAAATGGGTTAAATCTGAGGAAAAGCAGCGAGTTCTGCAGGAAGAAAATTTCCAGACTGCCTACAAGGTAAAAATGCTGCAAGAGTATTTAAGTACCAGTGTGTCCCCAAAGAGCAGCATGAGGAGCTGAAGGCCACACTTAGCATAACCAGAGCCTCTCTGGAGGAGGAGCTTAGAGCCCAGGTAACCCTGTATGAGAGGGAGCACAAGGCGGTTCAGACACTGAAGCAAGACTTAGAGGAGCAGAGACTAACACTAAGCTCCATCCCTAACAGCCAGTACACCCAAAAGAAAGAGACCTGGAAAAGACAAGCTGCTGAGACCATAGCAAAGGAATTTGCAGAGCTCCAAGACATGATGAGGGATGCATGGAAGCGGGCTCAACATGATCACAGTGAAGAGATGAAAGCCCTGAGAAGAGAATTGCAGGATGCACTTAACCAGGGATCTCTCACTGAGGAGTGGAAATTGCAACAACACCTACAAATGAAAGAGCTAAAGCTGACAGCTGAACACATATCACAGTATCTCACAGCGCTACAGGCGCAGATCGCTGAGCTCAAGACACAGCTTGCCAAAAAAGAGAGGGAGGAGGTGTCCGTCCGTCAAGTGGCTGGCCTGACACTGCGCTGTGGGGGCAAGATGACTGATGCCTGCAAAGTGTTGAATCACACAGCCCATGAGAAGGCCTGGCTGCAGCTGGACAAAGTCTGTGATGAGTACCGGCAGCTACAGGTCAGAAATAAAGAAAAAGAAACACATTTAAGCCTTGTTCCAAGTCAGCTGGGAGAGATAGAGTTGCGACTCAACTCCAAAGAAGCTGAACTGACAACTGCTTTGAGTGGGAAAAGAAGTGCAGAAGGACAGCTTCAAGAGCTGAAAACTCAAATAGCTGGTCTTTCATTGGTGATGCCACGAAACGGCAGTCGCAGGAGGAGACCATGGAGAGCGAACTCTGTGTCCCCACTGACTCATGTGGAAAGGCAGCACCCGACTTTGATGCCCACTTTCCTGATGTCTCTGCCCCTGCATTTGGATTGAACGCACCCATTCGGAGGTTCCTTGCAGCACTCAATGTACCTGTGCAGTACCCTCTGCCTGCTGACAAACCACCAGAGGTGGGTCACCTTGAGTCCACTTTTCATCAAGGCCTCCGGGAAGAGCCTGGAGGATCGTCCGGAGAACGCTCTTGGGAGGGGGTAGTAATGTCATATTCTCTAGCCTGCTGTACCCATGCTTGGCCACCGGGACTGCTGCCACTCTCAATGTCTTGTTCTAGCCTGCAGTACCTATACTTGTCCACCGGGATTGCTGCTGCTAAACTAAGGAACATTCCAGACTTTGATACCTGACACCTCTGCACCTGTGCTCCCTCTCAGCCTGCATATATAAACCTCCCTTTCCTGTTCCTCCCTTGCCTCTGTTTCAAGTCAGACTACTATGCACATGCCTCTGATCCTGATCTGTTCCTGTACCTGTATTTGAGTCTGTTCGCAGTAAAGGCCCTTGCTGGTAATCTGGCTTGTCCCTGTTTGTTCCCGTTCTCATTCCCTGCTCCCAGACCTGTCCCTGCTCGCCTGTCCTGTTCCAGTCTCCTAGTTGCCGACCTCTGCTTGTTACCTGAATTCGCTACCTGCCGCCTGCCTCGGACCCCTGCTTGTTACCTGACTTCGCTATCTGCCGCCTGCCTCTGATCTCTGCTTGTGACCCCTACTACGCTCCTGCTGTTCCGGACACCGAGATCCTACACGCCACAGGAGTCTCCCGTGACAGTCTTATCTGTTCCTTGTGGTTTGGAGGGAAAATCTTCTCTGTCCCTGGTTCAGCTCCCTTTTCCTCAGGGTGTGTCAGCATTCAGGTTTAGAAGTTTTCCCTGTGTCTGGAAAGCAGCTCTGCTGTGTCTTCTGGCAGGGCTCAAGACAAGTTGTGAGTGTCAAAGACAATCTCTGCTCTGTCTCCAAGTTCAGCTCAAGTATGAGCTAAGGAGTCTCTCTTCCTGTCTCAAAAGACAGGCTTTTGTAAGCAATCTAATCAGGCAGGTGGTGTTTGTTAATTGACTACCAGCAGTTAACCACCACACTGCTGGATTAGAGGCACATTACGTGAACAGGGATAACTCCCCTGTTACAGGTCCCAATAACAAACCAGTCTTACTCCCCTCTTTGGAACCATACATTTTGCGAATGGCCCATGGGTTAGCCCATGCTGTTATCTATCAGAAATTACTGGTTTGCCCCTAATATCAAGCCTAAAGTGGAGGAATATTGTTCCACATGTCATATTTGCCAACTTCACAAAGTTGCAAACACGCTCTGGTCTGTACAGGTAAAATTTTGTGCCCCCAAAGTCTTTTTCGCAATTTGCAAATCGATTTTATCGAAATGTCTCGCAGTCTGCATTATCAATATGTACTGGTTGTTATTTGCATGTTTTCAGGATGGGTTGAAGCATACCCTTGTCAGCACATAGACGTGCGCACAGTGGCTAAGAAGCTGCTACAGGAGTTCATACCTAGATATGGAATTGCCCAACACATTTTTTTCAGACCAAGGAACACATTTCACTGGAACTGGCTAAGGTTTTAGGTATTATTTACCATCTACATTGCCCATTTCACCCTCAGAATGCAGGGAAAGTTGAGAGAACCAATGGAGTGCTGAAAAATAAGATCAGCAAAATTTGTGCTGAGACCAAATTACACTGGCCAGATGCGCTGCCCTGGTGCTTATGTCAATAAGAAGCACTCCACAAGGCAAAACTAAATTAACCCCTCACGAAATCCTGATGGGTAGATCCATGATTAATGCAGCGAGTAGTTTAAAATTACTGATGCATGATCATGCTATGACTGATAATTTAATTAGCGTTTATTGTAGGAAATTAATGCAATTGATTCAGTCTTTCCATTCTCAGGTGAAGACCACACAGTCTACCAAAGAGAATACAAAGCAGCATCATCTAAAAGAAGGAGACTGGGTGATGGTCAAACATTTTCCACGCAAGAACGCTCTTCATCCCAGGTGGCGTGGACCATTCCAGGTACTACTTGCCACCAATATGGAAAATAGCTGAAGCGCTCAAATGCAGGTATATCTCAAAATGATAATAAGCCAGACCACTGTACCAGGGTACTAACAATTGATATAGTACCTATTGTGTCATATAATGGGTACTATCCTCCTGAAGACAGGTGGTGTGTGGTGCAACCCACTCACCATATGTCTCATTGGCAGGTTCCCCTGAAAAATATGCAAATACTCACATCCTGGTAGGGCAGGCAGGCAGGCTGTGCAGCTACTCAATGCAATACAGGGAAAAGGGAGACCAAAAAGCGCACCAGCACAAACGGAGCAGGAAGAAACCAGAACAAAAAAATGATTAAAAGGGCACTTTAATGTGGCAAAAGACCCATCCAATGCATTTCGAACGTCGCAGCGAAAAAGAACGCTGCGACGTTCGAAATGCATTGGATGGGTCTTTTGCCACATTAAAGTGCCCTTTTAATCATTTTTTTGTTCTGGTTTCTTCCTGCTCCGTTTGTGCTGGTGCGCTTTTTGGTCTCCCTTTTCCCTGTACTACTTGCCACCAACACTGCAGTAAAAGTTGCTGAATTATCTTTTTGGATCCACGTCACACACATAAAGAAAGTGCCAGCACCACCGCAAAACAGCTAACAAAGACAAAGTGCCATCAGGTTAGTGAATTGACGGGATCCTCCCTGACCACTAACCAACCAGTTGGTGTATCTGAGCAAAATAAATCCCAGAACAAATAACCAACGAGGGAATAAGACTCCAGCCAACACATGGTCTTATCCGAACAATTTGTTTTTTCAGGACTCAATATAATTTTTTATTCTTTAGAGTCTGTTTTTAAGATGTGTGCCCCGCTAGGCAAGATCCGCCTACGCAATACAGATGATAAGGCAGTGTTAGGGATGATGGGTTTTGCAACATTTGTAATGTTTTTTGTTTTGTGGACACATCATTTTGCAGACAACCTCTTTCACAATGCTACACGGGTTAATGGGTCACAAGAGAATATATATAATGATTCTCTGCCATTCTCTAGTGGCCCCCAATGACACAAGAGAGAATTACATTTAACCCCTTGGGAAAAAGACAATACGTTCATTGACGTTTGCAGATCCATATATAATAAATCTGGGGTAAATTAATCCTGCTGGGTCTGCGATTACATACCACATACACAAACAGCCCCCTGGGTAGGGATACCTTACACTGATGACGAATTTAGAAAAGGGAATATCAATTTGAATTTGTTTACAGGGAACTTTTCTAAACTTTTAAACCGAATTCCACTGGTAAATGAGGTTCCAGTAGGTGGATTTTATATAAATTACACTGTGAACAACAATCAATTTATGGGTCAGGTGCCTCCACCAACCAATGAAACTTGTGTAAAAATGTGTTTACAGCCCAGAGCTACAATTTTACAGGGAGGATGTAGCCTTAATTTTACAGCTTTAATTAATATAGTAAAAAGTGCTTGCAAAAATGCTAGTTTACCAAGAGGGCTGTATTGGATTTGTGGAAAATGGGCCTACAGAGTATTACCATGTGGATGGATCGGGTCTTGCTATCTAGGTACAATTGTACCCGCCTTTACTATAACCAATGAATTACCCACTGGCAGGATCAGGAATAAGAGAACCACACCCAACACACAGGGGTTTAACAGTAGTCTATGGAAAGAACAATTTTGGGCTAACCTATTCCCTAATGTAGGAGTTGGATTGCTATATGACAGGCTCAATGTACTTACAGATGTACTGGATGATGTCCTCAATCATACAATTATATCCATTAACTCATTTAACCAAGAACAGGTTCAGATTCGATTAATGCCCTACAGAATAGAATGGCTCTTGACTATATTTTAGCATCAAAGGGTGGGTGTATGTGCCCTTGTTAAGGAGCCATGTTGTGTCTTTATTCAAGATCAAAGTGGTAAGATTGAGCATGAGCTGGAGAAGATAGCAGAGATACAGGAGAGATTGAGGAAATGCGGAGATGAAAGTTTGGATCCGTTAGGAATTAGCGGGTGGGTTTGTTCCCTGGGAGCGAAGCTAATGAATGGATTTGTCTGTGTGCTTGCAGTTCTGGTTGTCTTGTATGTCTGTGTCGTATACAGTAAATGCCTGCTGCTAAGGTGTGTAACACCCCCTACCCAGGCCATGCCACTGATCACAGACGACCCGCAGAAGACGCAATCTCGGAAGGAAAAGTCAGTCCCCCCCAATGGAATAAAGATGAAGATGACGGCAGAAAGACCAACCTGGCTGATTTAATAGCCTACAGCTCTGTGAGTTATCAGAATGATCAAAGTCATGCAATCTTTGACCCTTCAGGCCAGCACAGCGTTTATGAGTTTTTATCTGAATTATCCTTAAAATACTATTTTTTAAGAATAAAAAGGGAGGACTGTGAAGATTGGAGATAATGTATGTGTATGGCAGCTGTTTACTTGGGTATGAAAGCTGCAAGGATGAGGCTGCAGAGAATCGCTCCTGGCAAGGACCAACCCTTGCAGCTGCACACACATGGCTGAGAAAGGTTTACTCCTTAAGTCAGGAGGTTGCAAGGCCCCAAATTCTGGGGGAAAATGTAGGGTAAAGGTTAGTTAGCTTACGAAGCATATATTTTAGCCTGTGTAAGGTTTTTTGTATGTCACTATTTTTTGTCTTTTTCTCTAAGCCAGTCCCCTTAAGGGGCGTATTACTCATTGGAAATGTATAAAATGTGATGTCAATCATTATGTGATGGGGAGAGAGAGCTCATTTGAATTTTTTCTCTTCTGCATACCAAATAAACTCACTGTGATATTTTTAACCCTTTGACTTATTGATATTATTTCTACCACTTTCACAATTTCTTCACAGCGAACATAGAACATAGCCTCACAATCTATGACCTCTGGGAAATCCTTACTCCATCTATCTACAGTAGTAATGTTTTTGAGGCGGCAATTTCTCTTTCTTCTTTAAGTAAATTTGTCACTAAGGCCATGGAGAACCCATTCTTAACTGACTCTCTTAAAATCATATTCAAGTAAAGCACATGCGCAACAGCTAAGGATATGGAGGACTAATTTGTGAGTTCCACTATACCCCAGAACACTTATAAGCAAAACCAACTAAAATCACCCCAAAATAAAACAAAAGCGGTAGTTTCCTAAATCGGAATACTTAAAGATGACGACGAGATCGCAGAAGAAGCGTACGGGCTCGGGTTTAACAGCCTATTTTCATAAAGAGAACGGAGTGCAGGAGCAGGCATACAGCGTGGGCTTAAAGTCTGAAATTGACTCAGCCATGGAGCAACAATCGGACCTACTAAGTCAGATGGTCACAAAAAGTGACATGAAGAAGTTTATAATAGATATAAAGGCATTTTTTTCAGGAGGAGATGAAAGAACTCAAAAAAGATATTGGCAGCATAGAGGAGAGGACGGACATTTTAGAAAAAAAATTGGACACCACTATTAAAGCTTTACGAAAAATGAGAAACTGACTATTTTTCTGAAGGAACAGGTCTATGAATTAGAGAGCAGAGAGGCAGGAAGATTCTGAAAATAGGGACCGACGCCATAACATTCGCATCAGAGGAGTCCCTGAATCAGTCACTGAGCCAGAGGACTTTGTTTCAAAATGGCTGAACACCATGCTGCCTGAAAAGACAGAGGCAGTGCTGGGCCTGGACAGTTGCCATAGGGCTCTGCAGAGCAAACCACAGGCTGGAGACCCTCCCCGTGACATTATTTTACGTTCCACTATTTCAAAAAGAAGGGTGCCTCTGTCAAATCACGCATAGCTCTAATAATCACATACGAGGGAATAAACCTACAAATCTTCCAGGACTTATCCCCCCTGACACTAGCCAAAAGGCGCAAACTACAGCCCATAACAAAATGTCTGCGAGAAAATGGCATTCAGTACCAATGAGTCTTCCCTTTCAGACTTCTACTAATCAAAAATGGCTCTGCCAATACCATGAAGGAACTAGAACAAGGTGAAGAGTTCCTAAAGAAATAAAGAAATTAGGAATATTAACAACCATTACTCACGGAGCTGGTGATGAAGAAAATTCCCCGGAACCGTCCTGGAGTGTTGTGAGAGCTAAAGCAAGAGGTGGGAAGGCAAGGGCGACAAAATAGAGTCAATTATCCAATTAAGGAATCAATTAAGGACTTAAAGGGAAAGGATCCTAAAATCCCGCAAGTGACTTCAGGAAACTTAAAGACACAGCACACCAAGCAGGTACCCACACCATTATCACGGACTTACCCACAGCTCCGGTACTGATCTTGCGAGCCATGATGATCCCAGGTTAGGCAGGGGAGAAACACACAGCTGAGGAAGCCAGGTGCCTGGTTAGAGAGGTTCGGCACAGAAGACCCGGTGAATTGTAGAAAGTGGAGGAAAAGAGGAACTCCGCTGCGGTCTGTATAGGGAATGGGTACGGGGGCTGGGAGGGAGGGGGGTGACCCAGCAGAAAGTGTCCACTTAGGTGGAATAGGTTGTAACACTGGAAGGGCCCAGGCTCCGGACCCATGGATATGCATCTCAGGGAGAGAAGAGTCCGGCTGGGAGCGTGTGGGCTGCAGGGGGTGGAGGCATAGGAAACATGGCTACCCACGGCGCACAGTTTGCCGAGATCTAAGAAAACTGACATAGAATACCGGTGACGTTATGTACTTAACACTGTAAAAAGCGTTAATAAATAAAAGTCATCTGGGGATTATTTTGCATAATAACAAATAAGTTTATTGCCGTGTACGGTGCACACGCAGAAGGCAGTTTCAAAATAAAACTCCCCCAACGACATGGTGGCATACAGGTCTTATTTATACACAAAATACTAAGCCCACGCCCCCTATACAAGGTTTCTTGTGCGTCACTACGTAAGCATATAAGATAAACAAAATATGAACATGAACACATTGAGTTAATTGCCTTACTATGAGATTCATATTAGAAATGAAACGACTCAGCTAATATTCCTTATAAAAGCCGTTCACCTTTTCTCTACATATGGGACTTCATGGGAACCTCCCTCGGAATGCGAGACGTGTGTTATCTATATTTTATTTTCATAACATTTGCGCTTTTCACAACACATAGTGCGAGGCATGGGACTTGGCTGCTGAACGCTCCCGGATTATAATGCCCAGATTAATATGCATTAAACAGAGAATTGGGGTTGGTGGATGGGTCAGGAAGAAAATAACAGAGTTACACGGCATCCCTCTGGGGAACGGAGGAACAGGGGCTATGCCTTTATGTGTTATTTCCTTGGACAATATTATTATTACTAGTATAATTGTTCCCGAAATGTTATTATTCTAATGGTGTACGGTGTCTCAGGGAGAAAATACAAAAACATTTGATTTGGGAGGAGTCTCAGAATAAAGAGTTGGATTAGAAAGCAACAGGTTAAGACCTATCCTGGAGCCTAGATTCACACAACAAAAGAAGGTGATTAACAGTTGGTACATAAGTTATAAATAAAAAACATGATTAGTTAGATAACAGTAGGTTTTTGAGGTACATATTGGGATGAGAGAAGGATGAGGGGCAGTGAGTGTAACCCTATACACCAAAAGGCTGTCCAAACTGAGATAGGAATGTTGAATAGAGCAGAAAGAGAATGGATAGTCTAGCGGACAAGGTTAAAAAATAATTAATACAGCTGACAGGGTGCAGATGGACTAAAAGTTACAAACATCAGTTAATTCAATGACAAGGAGATAGGTGAAAATAAATGTCAGCAACTTATAAGGCAGCTAGAGAGAGGCGCACACACTGCTCAAGAGACATCATTGTAATATGTGAAATTCCATTGATTAATAGATCCTATATGTTGCAGGTTGGTTGGATGTTAGTATAACGTTTACTTAAAATTGGTTGTGTTTTGGGGGCAGAGGAGAAGAGTAGGTGCCCCGGCTGTTCACATGCATCCTCACAAGGTGGCCATGGGAGGTTCCCACGACACCAAAAAAAGTCCCTTGGGTCTCTGATGGTCTATTAACCCAGAGACACAGATTCAGTGTCTATGCTGATCCGAGGTTAGAATTTCACCCAAGGGCAAACTGTATGTCAGGGTCTCAGTGGACCATGACTGACTCAGTCCAGGTTTTGGTTTTATTTGTTTTCCCATTAAAGTTTAACCCCCCTCCCTGTCCCTTACCCACCTTCAGGTTGGAATCGTCCACATTTCCAAGAGTGCATCTCAGAAAGAGCAGGATAGTCCCCTGTGAGGTAATGTTAAATGGTTTGCTAACTTAGGCAAGAAATTGATACCTATCCAATGTCAATAAACATTTTATCACACAACTTCAAAGGTTTCAATAACCCAGGCAAGAGGCGGGTAGCTGTGGCAGATAAGCGTAGAAATGTAGATATTGTCCTGTTACAGGAGACACATTTCAGCATCAATAGTTTTCCCAAATATATAGATAAACATTTCTGTCAATGTTATTCCTCCTCTGCCAAAGTAAAGAAAAGAGGAGTGGCCATTCATTTTCATAAAAAATTCCCATTTGTGGAAGAGACGACCAAAATAAATAAAGAAGGTAGATTCCTGATTTTGAGTGGCTCTATACAGGGACAATATTTAATGATTGCCATGGTATACGCCCCGTGTAAAGAAGATCCCAGGTTTTTCTCAGCATTTTTTTGTACATTAAGCAAAGTTTCCAAGGGTCAAGTAAATCTTCGAGGAGATTTTTTTTTTTTTATCTGTTTTTTTCTTTATTGGCATCTTACAAGGTACATACATGTAGAAAATAAAGTTAACATTCACAGCATGGTAAATAATTTTGGGACATAGGCCTACGACAGTGAAGAACTTTGAGACACTCAATAAACCTTTTTTCTTCTTTTTTTAGTGAAAAGATAGGGAACGACGAGGGTCGGGTGGATAGTTGGGAACGACATGGGGATGTAGGGGGGAGGGGGAGGAGGGGGAGGGAGGGGGGGTTGTGGTGGGTGGGACTCCCGGGCCCCCCAGCTCAGGGGCATCAGAGTTGGACCAGGGCTTGTAGTAGTGACGGAGCGCCTGAGCCTGGCCAGGGTTCCCAGGTTTTATAGAATTGAGGCATTCTCTGCTTCAGCATGGCTGTCAGTCTCTCCATGTTCATGACCATATCTATTCTCTTAATTACTGTTCTTCTGGAGGGGGCTTTTATTTGTTTCCAGGCCGCCGCGATACAGCATCTAGCGGCCGTGAGGATCGCTGAGGTCAGTCTGGCCAAAGGGGCGGGGCGGTCTTCAATTGGTTTTCCCAGCACATACGTCAGGGGGTCCAGGGGGACCTCCAGTCCCAGGGTTTCTATCAAGAGACTCTGGATCCTGGTCCAGAACCTCTGGATCTCTGGGAATGCCCACCAAATATGGGGCATGTCCCCAGTTTGACCACATCCTCTCCAGCACACATCTGTAGTGCCTGGGAAGATCTGATTCAGTCTACTCGGGGTTAGGTACCATTGGAATAGGATTTTGTATATATTTTCTTTGGTGATAGAACAAATTGATGTCTTGGTGGCGGCTTCCCAGATATCCTCCCAGTCTTCCAGATCAATTGCATGTATATCTATATATATATATATATATATATATATATATATATATATATATATATATATATATATATGCAGATCATATATGCATGCGCGGGGGGGGGAGGGGGGGAGGCCTATATTGTTCTATAAATTTCAGAGATTAATCCTGTCTGGTATTCCCCCTTCAGGCAGAGGGTTTCGAATCTGGTGCACTCTGGGAATTTATGGTTTGGGGATAGGGCTCTCAGGAAGTGCCTTATCTAAAGGTATTTGAATCTGGGGAGGTCTGGGGAGAAGAATTTGTTTTTGAGCTCTTGGAAGGACAGAACCTCATCACTTTCCAGCAGATCCGCAACCACTCTGATGTTTAGGTCCTGGAATTGACCAAATTGGGTACGGGAGCACCCGGGTGGGAAGTCCGGGTTGCCGAAGATGGGGGTGAGTTGTGAGGGGGAGGAAGCTAGGCCATGTAAACCCTTGGCTTTAGTCCAAGTAGACCATGTGCACCTCATCGCCCCAAGCTCAAGTCTCAGGGGCCTCCTTTCTTTGTGAGTCTGAGACCATAGTAAGGCCGAGAGGGGGTGGGGGCCGCGTGGTGGGTTTCTATCGCCAACCAGCAGTTGGAGGTCGGGGGATTATTCCAGACTGCAGACTGCCTCAGCTGGGCTGCCTGGTAATATCTGACCACATCCGGGGCCCCCAAGCCCCCTCTCGTCCTAGAAGCCAACAGCACCGATCTCGGCACCCTTGGTCTGCGCTGCCTCCATATAAAACGGAGGATATGAGCCTGCATATTTCGTAGTTCTACTAGCGGGAATGGGACTGGGAGAGTTTGAAAATAATAGAGTAAGCGGGGGAGGATGTTCCTTTTAGTGGACACAATTCTTCCAAACCAGGAGATCTGGTGGGTATGCCAAGTCTCCAGGTCTCTTTTGATCTGGCGGAACAGGGGGGGTAATTAGCTTGATATAGAGAGCTGTATGAGCTAGCTATTTTTACTCCTAGGTATTTAATGTGGGAGTTATTCCATTTTTTTTTATAGTTGGCTTGCAGGAGTTTCCATATAGGGTCTGGGAGGGAAATGTTGAGCACTTCGGACTTGTCCATATTTATTTTATAGTCGGACACTAGACTAAATTGGTCAAGCAGTTTCTGCAGATTGGGAAGAGAGGTATGTGGGTCGGCCAGGGTCAAAATGACATCATCGGCAAAGAGGGAGATTTTATACTCCCTATCTGCAATTGGGAATGCTTTTATGCTGGGTTCGGCTCTGACCCGGGCTGACAATGGTTCTATTGATATGGCAAATAGTAAAGGGGATAGAGGGCAACCCTGTCTGGTTCCATTTTTGATTGTTATAGGGTTGGAGTGCCCGCCCGGGAGTTTTAGGAGAGCGGTGGGGTTGTTGTAGAGGGCTCGTGCCCCCTCGAGGAACGGTCCCGAGAAGCCAAACCGGAGCATGGTTTGGTCGAGAAAGGACTATTTGATTCGGTCAAATGCCTTTTCGGCATCAAGGCTTAGGATCATGGCTTGGGACTTGTTAAGGTGGAGGTGGTCTATGATATCGATAATTTTACGGGTGTTGTCAGAGGCCTGTCTTCCTGACACAAAGCCACTTGGTCTATATGAATCAATCTGGGGAGAATAGGGTTCAGTCTGTTTGCTAGGTCTGTGTTGAGTAGGGAGATCGGTCTATAGCTACCGCATTGTAGTGGATCCCTTCCTTTCTTGTGGATGATGGCAAGGTTGGCGGCCGAAATTGTACCTGGGATTGGTTCCCCATCTAAGAATGAATTGAACATATCCAATAGGTAAGGGGAGAGGGATGCTGCAAACTTTTTATAATATGCATTAGACAACCCATCTGGGCCCGGTGTCTTAGCTATTTTGAGAGAGCTAATGGCTTGGGACAGCTCTTCCTGAGTTATTTTTTGATTAAGGAACTCAAGCTCTTCCGCTGATAGGGATGGGAGGTTGCATTGAGTTAGGTATTCTGCGGCTATTTTGGCACTGTCCTGGTCCTGGCCGGGGGGGTGGAGGTTGTAAAGTTCTTTGTAGAATTTTGCAAATTCCTGCACTATTTCTTTCTCGTTATAGGTTAGTTGCCCATTTCTGGTGCGTATTTTTGTGATCTGGGCTTTGGCTTTTACCCCTCTAAGTTTTGAGGCCAGGAGTTTGTCTGCTTTATTGCCCCTGTCGTAGAACTTTTGGTTAGTCCATTTCAGTGCTCTCTCTACCTCGTCAAGCTGCAATAGTTTAAGTTCTGTTCTTGTTTTATCTAGAGTTCTGAACACATTTTTTGATGGGGTTTGCTTATGTTGGAGTTCTAGGGCCAGGATCTTCTCTGTGAGTTCTTTTTGTGCTTTGAGTTTCATTTTCTTCCTATGGGAGGCTAATGAGATAAGGTCTCCCCTGATGGTAGCTTTGTGCGCTTCCCAGAGCAATGCTGCTGCTGAGACCGAACCGCTATTTATTTGGAAAAAGGTGTTTAGTTTTTGTTTGATTGACTTAACCACCTGGGGGTCATTAAGGAGTGAGACATTCAATTTCCACTTGTACGCAGAGCTTTTGACGAAAGGCAGAGAGAGGGTGAGTTCGACAGGGGCGTGGTCTGACCAGGTAATTGGGCCTATGTTGGAGTGGGAGGATGCCTGGAGAACATTGTTGGTACCCAGAAAGTAGTCAATCCGCGAGTAAGACTGATGAGGAGCTGAGAAGAACGTGTAGTCCCTCTGGCCTACGTGCTGGGCCCGCCAGATATCTGACAGGGAGTAGTTTCGCAGAATTTCACGGAACTTTTTGGCCTTTTTCTGTGTCTGGGCAGTGTGTGGTGTCGTGGGCAGAGTGGATTTGTCTTGGTCTGGGCAGAGGACCATGTTGGCATCTCCAACTAGCAGTAGCGAGGAGAGTACCGATTGGTCTAACTAGTGAACTAAGTAGATTCTGGATAAATTGGATTTGATTGTCATTAGGGGCATATATATTCAGTATGGAGATAGGGGATCCTGACAGTGTACCCTGTAGTATGTATGTATGTATGTATGTCTTTATTTGTATAGCGCCATAAAATGTACATAGCGCTTCACAGTAGTAATACATGTCATATAAATAACAAATATAAATAACAGATCATGGGAATAAGTGCTTCAGACATACTGTAAAAGTAACATTAAGGAAGGAGTCCCTGCTCCGAGGAGCTTACAATCTAATTGGTAGGTAGGGAGAACGTACAGAGACAGTAGGAGGGAATACTAGTAAGTGCATCTGCAGGGGGCCAAGCTTTGTGTCATGTGTCCATGATTATCCAGTGCTACTCATATGCTTCTTTAAGCAGATGTGTCTTAAGGTGGGTCTTAAAGGTGGATAGCGAGGGGGCTAGTCGGGTATTGAGGGGAAGGGCATTCCAGAGGTGTGGGGCAGAAAGTGAGAAAGGTTTAAGGCGGGAGAGAGCTTTAGATACAAAGGGGGTAGAAAGAAGACATCCTTGAGAAGAACGCAAGAGTCGTGATGGTGCATAGCGAGAAATTAGGGCTGAGATGTAATGAGGGGCAGAAGAATGTAAAGCTTTAAAAGTGAGCAGAAGAATTGAGTGTGAGATACGCGATTTAATCGGAAGCCAGGAGAGGGATTTCAGCAGGGGAGACGCTGAGACAGATTTAGGAAAGAGTAGAGTGATTCTGGCAGCAGTGTTTAGGATAGATTGTAGGGGAGACAGGTGAGAGGTAGGAAGGCCGGACAGCAGGAGGTTGCAGTAATCGAGACGTGAGAGAATGAGGGCCTGAGTCAGAGTTTTAGCAGTTGAGTAACAGAGGAAAGGGCGTATCTTTGTGATATTGCGGAGGAAAAAGCAACAAGTTTTAGAAACGTTTTGAATATGAGAGGCGAATGAGAGAGAGGAATCAAGTGTGACCCTTAGGCAGCGTGCTTGGGCTACTGGGTGAATGATCGTATTTCCAATAGCAATGTGGAAGGATGTAGTAGGGCCAGGTTTGGGAGGTAGTATAAGAAGCTCTGTTTTTGCCATGTTAAGTTTCAGTCGGCGGATGGCCATCCAGGATGATATTCCAGAGAGGCATTCAGAAACTTTGGTCTGTATAGCAGGTGTAAGGTCAGGGGTTGAAAGGTAAATTTGTGTGTCATCAGCATAGAGGTGATATTTAAACCCAAAAGATGTGATTAGGTCACCTAGAGAGAGTGTGTAGAGAGAAAAGAGAAGGGGTCCCAGGACAGAGCCCTGGGGTACCCCCACAGAGAGATCAATAGAGGAGGAGGAGGTGTTAGCAAAAGAGACACTGAAGGTACGATGGGAGAGGTAAGAGGAGATCCAGAATAAAGCATTATTCCGAATAACAAGAGAATGGAGAATGTGAAGGAGAAGAGGGTGGTCCACGGTGTTGAATGCTGCAGAGAGGTCGAGTAATATGAGCAGAGTGTAATGACCTCTGTCTTTGGCAGCGTGGAGGTCGTCAGTTATTTTAGTGAGAGCTGTTTCAGTAGAGTGAGCAGTGCGGAAGCCAGATTGTAGAGGGTCTAGTACAGAATAGGTGTTGAGAAAGTGTAGCAATCGAGAGAATACAAGACGTTCAAGGAGTTTGGAGGCAAAAGGCAGGAGGGAGACAGGTCGATAGTTAGAAGGACAGGTAGGGTCAAGCTTGCTGTTTTTGAGTAATGGTATAACGGTTGCATGCTGGAAGGATGAAGGAAAGGTACCAGAGTAGAGGGAAGAGTTAAAGATCTGTGTGAGCATAGGGATTATAGAAGGAGCAAGAGGTTTTAGGAGATGGGAGGGAATGGGATCAAGAGAGCAAGTGGTAGAGGGAGAAGAGGAGATCAGCAGTGATACATCCTCCTCCGAGATAGCAGAAAAAGAGTCAAGAAAGACAGGAGGAGAGTTGGGAAGCATTGTGGGATGGGAGGAGGCAACAGATGGGATGTTCTGCCGTATGGACTCCACCTTTTTCTTAAAAAAGTCAGCAAAGTCCTGAGGTGAGATGGAGGAAGAAGAGGAGGCAGCTGAGGGTGGTCTGAGTAGAGAGTCAAAGACAGAAAAGAGACGGCGTGGGTTAGACTTGTGTGTGTTGATTAGTGATGAAAAGTAGGTTTGTTTAGCCTGGAAGAGGGCAGAGTTGAAACAGGATAGCATAAATTTGTAGTTAATGAAGTCTGCGAGCGTATGAGATTTCCTCCAGAGGCGTTCAGAGGAACGAGTGGAGGAACTCAGCATGCGTGTGTGGGAGTTTAGCCAGGGTCTGGGGTTAGAAGGGCGAGGACGGCAGAGAGAAAGTGGGGCATGAAGATCAAGAGAGGAAGATAAGGCAGAGTTGTAGTTCCTGACCAGGTTGTCAGGGTCTGAAGCAGAACTGAGAGAGGAGAGGGAGGAGCGTAAAGTGGAATCAAGAGCTGGTAGGTTAATAGAGCGCAGGTTTCTGCAAAAACGAGGGCGAGATGGAGATGGAGATGGAGAGAAGCGAGAGAGAGAAAATGAGATGAGGTGATGGTCGGAGAGAGGAAAAGGGGAAATGGAGAAGTCGGAGAGAGAGAAGTTTTTAGTGAAAACCAGGTCTAAGTAGTGGGCATCCTTGTGGGTGCTGGCTGCAGTCCACTGTTGAAGGCCAAAAGAAGAGGTTAGAGAAAGAAAGCGGGAAGCCCAAGGGAGAGAGGGGTCATCAATGTGGCAATTGAAGTCCCCAAGGAGAAGAACAGGGGAGTCTGAGGAGAGAAAGAAAGAGAGCCAGGATTCAAAGTGAGAGAGAAAGGCAAAAGGGGGATGAGTAGAGGAAGGTGGGCGATAGATGACCGCCACATGGACCGGGAGAGGAGAGAAGATCTGGACAGTGTGAGTCTCGAAGGAGGGAAAAGCAAGAGAGGGGGGAATAGAAACTGTTCTGTAACGGCAGAGAGAGGAGAGCAGGAGCCCCACGCCTCCACCCCTGCCACCAGGGCGTGGAGTGTGGGAGAAGGAAAGGCCACCATAGGAGAGGGCAGCTTCCAGAGCAGAGTCAGACTGAGTGAGCCAGGTCTCAGTTATAGCAAAGAGAAGCAGGGAGTGAGAGAGAAAGAAGTCATGCACAGAGAGGAACTTGTTAGAGAGGGAGCGAGCATTCCAAAGGGCACAGGAGAAAGGGAGAGAGGAGGGAGGGTGGCAGGGGATGGGTATGAGGTTAGAGGGGTTGACACCAGAAGGAGTAGAAGTTGCATGTGGAAGGCGAGGACGAGAGCAAGTAGAAATAAGGCAGGGACCAGGATTGGGAGAGATATCCCCAGAAGCAAGGAGGAGAAGCATGGACAGAAAGAGAATGTGTGAGGATGATTTGTAGGGGTGTGTTTTAGTGCAGGCGGCATAACTGTGTGGTGACAGAGGGCGCAGGTAAGAGAGGAGTTCATGTGAACTGAGAAGTGGTGAAGTAAGGAGAGATGGCGAAATATGAATAGAGTTAGAGATATGATGAGGCTGGTGGAAGGAAGTGCATAATTTGATAATAAGTGAGGTTACAGCAAATATAAAAAGTAAAGGCGGCATCACAGCAATAGTAATGTGTTGAGATGTGCAGTGTGGGATGATAACCTCCTTTCCAGCACAGTTCAAATGCAGGAATCAGAAGCAGTAGATTGTGTCCACTTTTTCCACTTCTTTTTGAACTTCCTTTTTTAAACCTCCATACTACTTTAAAGATTTCTACTTAAAAGCATTTCTGCTTAAGAGCAAAGGCTGCAAGCAGCAATGGCTGTTGTAAGTTTACTTATATACATTTAGAAAGTCACCTGGTTGGTACAACAAACTTAATTAGCACATGTGAGGGTAGTTAAAGCAAATGGTTTTTCTAAGGTGGGTGTTGTCTTGCACAAGTGTGAAAGATGAATTAAATTAAGGCAATAGGGGGATGATTTCCATACAGACAATTTGAGATGTTTTTACCTAAATTGATCTAAAATGAGCTAAATAGACAGCAGGGTATGAGGATTGCAGGACACACAGACAATTTGAGATGTTTTTACCTAAATTGAACTAAAATGAGATAAATAGACAGCAGGGTATGAGGATTGCAGGACACACAGACAATTTGAGATGTTTTTACCTGAGAAAAGACAAGAGATGAGATGAGATGAGAAGCAGATCAATGTCCCAACTTCCTTTTTTTAAACCTCCATACTACTTTAAAGATTTCTACTTAAAAGCATTTCTGCTTAAGAGCAAAGGCTGCAAGTATCAAGTAACAAGTATCGTCCTTCCGGGTCTTTTATTACCTTTGTTGGGGCGAAGGGGATGTTATTCTTGATCAGTATGCTACACCTCATTTCTTGTTTGGGGAGGATGCAAAGAACGCTTGGGGGATAGTGTGTTTGAATGTGTTAGGTGGATCTGGGGCATTGAAGTGGGTTTCCTGGATACATATGATATCGCCTTTGTTTTTTTTTAGCTCTTGGAGAGCCAGTTTGCGCTTTCTAACTGTATTAAGGCCCTTGACGTTCAGGGAGATGATTTTAATTGAGGCCATTAGGTAGGGCAATGGTTCCTGGGGACAAACCCCGGGCCCCGAGTGATTCCTATGTTGGGGGTGGATGGGTCCTCTGAGCAAGGGGGTGGGGAGCCATCATGTAGTCCCTGGCAGGACCTCCGAGGGTGGTCATGGCTTAGGAAGGGGGGAGAGGGGTGGTGGGGGAGGTGGACACATGGGGGAGAGAAAGAATGTGGGCTGTCCGGGAGCCCAAAAGAGTTTCCGCTTGACACCGTGGTGACAAGGGAAGGGGGCAAAAACCCCTGGAGAACTTTCCGGGTCGCCAAACATGGGGCGAGACCAGGATACGAGGTCCAACACCCTCGTTGTTTAAGGCAGGGGGGGGGTCTGCAAGTAGCAGGTGTGAGGGGGATAGAACGCCAGACTGTAAACCGTTCAGAGTGGCAACTTTGGGAGGCAGTGAACTCTGCTAGGGGTTGTGTCATGGGGGGGAAGGGGGAGGGCGGGTAGGGGGGGAGGAACGGGGAAGGGGGGAGGGAGGGAGGGGGAGGGGAGGGGGAGGGGGGAAGGGATAGCAGGGAGGGGGAGGGGGGGTTGACAGAGGGGGGACCGCAATATCCAAGGCATATACACGGGGACCTCAGGGATCCTGGAGCATACTTAAATTACACAGCATTACAATTAGTTGAGAGGTACTTTAGGTCGGGGTGAATCAACATTTCAGGTACATATATGGATCAGGAAAACCTTTTTTTTTATCCCCCTTGTTTCAGCATGTGGGAAGGGAGGGGAGGGGGGGGCTGGCAGGGGGCGCCAGCAATTTCAAGGCAAATACGAGGGTTATGCATTAGTCCAAGAGCATACTTAATTTGGGCTGCCGGTTTAGTGGCGCTTGGGCACATATGGATGCTTTGTGTCATGATAGCTCAACATTGCACATACATATACATATACAGATCTGACCAATCGGTTTCTTGACTTGGCGTGTGGGTGGGAGGAGGGGAAGGGAAGTGGGGAAGGAGGAGAGGGAGAGGAGGGGGGGAGGAGGAGGGGAGGAGGGGGGAGGGGGGAGGAGGGTGGAGGAAAGGGGGTGAGGGGAAGGGGGAGGGTGGGGGGGAAAGGGGATGGTGGAGGGGGAGGGGAAGGGGGGACTGACAGGGGAAGTCATCAATATCAGCGGTACATACATAGGGAAGTCAGAGATCCTAGAGCATATTTAAATTGTGCAGCAGTTCTATTGAAGCAGAGATAATTATGGATACTCCAGGTCCTGATACATCAACATTGCAGGTACATACAGGAATCCAAAAAAAAAAAAATTCTTGTACATAACAGTTCCATTAACGCAGAGGCATTTATGTATACTTTTGGTCATAATGGGACACCATTACAAATTTCTAACTCAGACAGATTGATGTCTTACTTCAGCTTGTGGGGGGGGGGGGGTGATATTGCCGGATGTATACTCGGTAGGAGATGAGGGGAGGCAGTGGGAGCGCTTTTGGATGAAATGTCATAATCATTGGTTCTCAGTTCTTGAACTCAAGCGGAATAGGCTTTGCGCATGCGTACATAAATCAATACACCTAAACCACGCTTTGTCACATGGGGGACCCGGAGGGGGGGGAGTTTTACGGGGGAGGAGGGACAAGGTATCAGGGAGGGGGTGTACCGGAGGGTGAGAGGCCTACTACCCGGTCGAGTGCGTTACGGGGGGGGGGACCGGGACAGTGGTTTTAATTTGGGGTGAGCTGGCGGGTACCGACATAGTTGGCCAGGACGAGTTCAGCATTGTTCGGGCATGAACATCAGTGTTTTATCTTGGGGATTCGTTGGGTATAGTGGGGGAGGGGGGGGATGGGGAGGGGGTGTGGGTAGGGGTTGAGGCGCATTTATACAACCTGGCCTCTGTGGTTCAGGGAGGAGGGGGGAGCGGGGTAGTTGTCCCTGGTGGAAGGAGCGCCTCTGGCTTGAGTGAGATAGTGCACTGTGATGCTTCTGGGTGAACATGGAGAGTCTGGGGATGCAAAGGGTTCTTGGTGGCCATCTTTAAAGTGTCCCCGGATCTGGCTGCAGCGACCTCTGGAAGGGGTTGCGAGGCAGGCTGGATCTCGTTGCTGTTCCTGCTCATGGGGAGTCGGCAGAGAAGGTAGCGTAAGACGGGCTAGGTGGTCGGGAGTCCTCATCTGCTGCCGGCGATCTTGGATGGTCAGGGGATGCGGGGGAGGGGGAGACCATGGCTGCCATCTTTGATGAACTGGAGGCTCCGTAATGGGGGCCGGGCGGTTGGCAGGGCCTAGTTGTGGTGTCCGTGGAGTCGGCGGAGCAGGTATGTGAATGAGGGCTGTTGGAGTTCGATGTGGGTAAGCCACCCAGGGGCGCGCCTCAGGTCTTCTTTCAAGAAGGGAGGCAGGATCTTCTGCAGAGGGGGGGCAGCTTGATCCACGTAGTTTCTGGCTGGCCAGTCTCTCTGACGCTCGAGGGGTGTCTGAGGGGTCCGAGCCTGCAGCGGTGCAGGGGGGGCGATTGTTGCTCTGTTGTGGGGGATCCCCAGGGCCTTGAGGAAGTCCCTAGCATCCTCAGGGCCGAGATGGTATAGTGGCGTCCATTATGGAGCACCACCAGTTTAAAGGGGAAGCCCCAACGGTACTTGACACCCTGGTCGCGGTGTTAGTTGGTGAGTGGCTTCATCCCTCGTCTTCTAATCACTGTGGTCCTGGAGAGATCGTTGAATAGTTGTATGTCCACGTTGTCCATCTTGATGCTGCGCAGGCCCCTGGCGGCCTCTTTAGTGGAATATGCGTGCAATCTGATCACCACGTCTCTGTGACGGTTGGGGTCTGTTGGTTTTGGGCCCAGGGCCCAAGGGGCTCGATCCATGAGGAGTTCGTGTTCAGAGAGGCCTGGCACCAGCTGCAGGAACAGCCTGCAAAGGTAAGTTTGTAGCTCCTCGTGGGAGACAGCCTCAGGAATGCTTCTGAGGCAAATGTTCTGCCTCCTCTTATGGTTCTCGAGGTCTTCTAGTGCATTCTGGAGGACCCGGATTGCTTCGCCGCATCTGGAGACTTTGTCGTGGGGTCTCGGTCTGGGAGTTGATGACTCCCTCCATTTTGGCCTCGAGTTCCTCTGTTCTGTCCGTGAGGGCTCCCACATCGGCTTGGATGCTCTGCAGGGCCTTCTCCGTGTCTTCCTGCACCCCTCTTCTCATTTTGGCAATCAGGAGTCGAAGAACTCTTTATTGAGAACAGGGGGATCTGTGTCGGGCTGTTCTTGCTGGTCATTTAGTGCCGCGTGCTCCGGCTCTTCGGCGCCATCTTGAGATTCCGGGCTCAGCTCTGCCTGGCGCGGTGCTGGGGTGAAAAACTTCGTGACCGAGTTTTTTTTTTTTTTTTAGCCCTTCGTCGCCATCTCCTTAGTGCTGGGAGCAGGGGTGGGAGTTACATTCAGGCAGTTTGGTTTGGGGGAAATTGCTTATTCTGGTTGTTTTCGTCTGAGGGTGTTGGGAGCTCTTCTCCTAGTTAGCCATCCGTGGTGACGTCACCGGAAGTCCTCCCTTGGAGGAGATTTTAATGTAGCAATTGACCCTGTAGTAGACAAGTCAGCCCAACCCAAACGCCTGAAAAAAGGGCAGACATGATGGTCCTACTTAAAGGGTTAAAGGACAATCAGATGTCAGACATTTGGAGAGAGTTACACCCTAAAGAAAAAGGCTACACTTTTTATTCTCATCCTCACGAAAGATATAGTAGGATAGATTACTTATTTGTATCTAACAGACTGGTTACAAAGATCTCCTCTACGAGGATCCATGATATTTCATGGTCGGATCATGCACCTATTGAACTAAGGTGCACTGAATTGAACCTAGACAGACCTGGACCAAACTGAAAATTGAATTAATCAATTATTAAAATCATTGAGATAATCCAAACAATTAATGGTGAGAAAAAACATTTTTTTTAGCATTATCCAGGGCAGTTTGGACTTCCAGGCTACTCTATGTGAAGCACACAAGGCAGCGCTTAGAGGTTCCCTCATTAGCATTGCCACAGGGAGAAAAAAGCAAAAGAGGCAAAAATCGTTCATCTACAGGCAAAATTGGCAGAACTTTCTGATCTACACAAAAGACATGGCAGAACAGATACATTGAAGAAGCTAAACGATATCAAAATAGAGCTTAATCTGCTTCTAACTTCCCAGGCTCAGAATGCCTTCAGTTGGTCAAAGAGGAAATTTTTGGAAAAATCAAACAAGCCAGATACACTTCTAGCTAACAAAATTAGAAATAGACAACTAACTATAATATTCACATGCATTGACTCAAATCAGGAACCATAACATCTAACCCTAAGTTGATACTGGAGGATTTAAAAAAAAAAGCTGTGTGTGCGGTGCACGCGCATAGTAAGTGAAACTTCTTTGACTTTTGTCACAGAAATTGACTTATAACGCGCGTGCTCGGCACACATGTGTCAGTCAGTGTATGTGTCAGTCAGTGACTATGTATGTGTGTCAGTCAGATAGTATGTATGTGTGTCAGTCAGAGAGTATGTATGTATGTTTGTGTATTTATGTGTGTCAGTCAGAGATTATGTATGTGTGTCAGTCAGTGTGTGTATGTGTGTCAGTCAGTGTGTGTATGTGTGTCAGTCAGTGTGTGTATGTGTGTCAGTCAGTGTGTCAGTCAATGTGTGTGTGTGTGTGTGTGTGTGTGTGTGTGTGTGTGTGTGTGTGTGTGTGTGTGTGTGTGTGTGTGTGTGTGTGTGTGTGTGTGTGTGTGTGTGTGTGTGTGTGTGTGTGTGTGTGTGTGTGTGTGTCAGTCAGTGTGTGAGTGTGTGTGTGTCAGTCAGTATGTCTCTCTCTGTGTTGTGTGAATGTCTCTCTGTGTCGGTCAGTGTGTGTATGTGTGTCGGTGTGCGTGCGTATCAGTCAGTGTGTGTGTGTCAGTCAGTGTGTGTGTCAGTGTGTGCATGTGTGTCAGTCAGGGTGTGCATGTGTGTCAGTCAGTGTTTGCATGTGTGTCAGTCAGTGTGTGTGTGTGTCAGTGTGTGTGTGTGTGTGTGTGTGTGTGTGTGTGTGTGTGTGTGTGTGTGTGTGTGTGTGTGTGTGTGTGTGTGTGTGTGTGTGGTGTGTGTGTGTGTGTGTGTGTGTGTGTGTGTGTCAGTCAATGTGTGTGTGTGTCAGTGTATGTCTCTCTCTCTGTGTTGTGTGAATGTCTCTCTGTGTCAGTCAGTGTGTGTATGTGTGTCAGTCAGTGTGTGTATGTGTGTCAGTCAGTGAGTGTATGTGTGTCAGTCAGTGAGTGTATGTGTGTCAGTCAGTGAGTGTATGTGTGTCAATCAGTGAGTGTATGTGTGTCAGTCAGTGAGTGTATGTGTGTCAGTCAGTGTGCGTGCATATGTGTGTCAGTGTGCGTGTGTGTGTGTGTATGTGTGTCAGTTAGTGTGTGTGTCAGTCAGTGTGGGTATGTGTGTGTGTCAGTCAGTGTGTGTGTATGTGTGTCAGTCAGTGTGTGTGTGTGTGTGTGTGTGTGTGTGTGTGTGTGTGTGTGTATGTGTGTGTGTCAGTCAGTGTGTGTGTGTGTGTGTGTGTATATGTGTGTCAGTCAGTGTGTGTGTGTGTGTGTGTGTGTGTGTATGTGTGTCATTCAGTGTGTGTATGTGTGTGTGTGTATGTGTGTCAGTCAGTGTGTGTGTGTGTGTGTGTGTCTATGTGTGTCAGTCAGTGTGTGTGTGTATGTGTCAGTCAGTGTGTGTGTGTCAGTCAGTGTGTGTGTTTGTGTGTCAGTGTGTGTGCATGTGTGTCAGTCAGTGTGTGTGCATGTGTGTCAGTCAGTGTGTGTATGTGTGTCAGTCAGTGTGTGTGTGTGTGTGTGTGTGTGTGTGTGTCAGTCAGTGTGTGTGTATGTGTGTCAGTCAGTGTGTGTGTGTGTGTGTGTGTGTGTGTGTGTGTGTGTGTGTGTGTGTGTGTGTGTGTGTGTGTGTGTGTGTGTGTGTGTGTGTGTGTGTGTGTGTGTGTGTGTGTGTGTGTGTGTCTGTCAGTGTATGTGTGTCTCTCTTTCTGTGTCCTGCCCCCTCTCTCCTGACTCCCCCCCCTCACAGACAGGCAGAGCTGCGGACCCGCGGCGGCTCTGCCTGAGACTCTCCTCCTCCCCTCACACCTCCCCCCCCCCCTCACAGACAGGCAGAGCTGCGGACTTGCGGCGGCTCTGCCTGAGATCCTCCTCCTCCCCTCACACCCCCCCCCCTTCACAGACAGGCAGAGCTGCGGACCCGCGGCGGCTCTGCCTGAGACTCTCCTCCTCCCCTCACCCCCCCCTCACAGACAGGCAGAGCTGCGGACCCGTGGCGGCTCTGCCTGAGACTCTCCTCCCCCCCCCCCCCCTCACAGACAGGCAGAGCTGCGGACCCGCGGCGGCTCTGCCTGAGACTCTCCTCCTCCCCCTCACACCCCCCCCCCTCAAAGGCAGGCAGAGCTGCGGACCCGCGGCGGCTCTGCCTGAGACTCTCCTCCTTCCCTCACACCCCCCTCCTCACAGACAGGCAGAGCTGCAGACCCGCGGCGGCTCTGCCTGAGACTCTCCTCCTCCCCTCACACACCCCCCCCCCCCCTCACAGACAGGCAGAGCTGCGGACCCGCGGCGGCTCTGCCTGAGACTCTCCTACTCCCCTCACACCCCCCCCCCCTCACAGACAGGCAGAGCTGCGGACCCGCGGTGGCTCTGCCTGAGTCTCTCCTCCCCCCCTCACCCCCCGGCGAGACGCGGCTGCACCGGGCACCGGGCAGATACCTTAATAAAGGCCCCCCCCCCTCCGGAAGTGCTGTGTGGGCAGAGGCAGTGTTGGCGGGGGAAGGGGGGCAGCGCGTCATCATCAGCGGGAGCTGGCTTCGAGGGGAGCGCTGCAGCGATCCCCTTCTGATGGTGCTGTGGGGAACGCAGCTCACTCTACCCCCCTCCCCCCCCCGTTCCATGCCACAGCCGAGGGAGGTCAGCAGGGAGTGGCGGCAATTAAATTTTGAGGGCTAGCGCCGCATGTCAGCGGGTGGGGGGAGCAGAGCTCGTTAGGAGCTGCGGCGGCGAGTAAATGTTGAGAGGGTGGGGGGGACCGTTTGGGGCGGAGCAAATATGGTTAGGAGCGGCGCCGGCGGCTATCGCCGCCGCCGCATATGATTTGCCAGAACACAGCCTGGCCTCAACTGCCAGAACTGTGACGTCAGCACTTTGACGTCACATCCGTTTCATTTTCTATCCCCACAATCCATTTTTGTCCCATTAGGAATGAGGTGCCACAAAAGAAGTTTCACTTCAAAAATATTATGAGAATCTATATAACAGGGAAAAGGTAACTCATAACGTAAGCACGAGTCAGGCATTAAAGAACTTTCTGGAAGATTCGGACTTGCCTAGATTGAGCAGGAAGGATAACAAAGGTTTAACAAGTGATTTCACAATGGAAGAGCTAATACAGTTGATCAAACAGCTGAAGCCTTCCAAAGCACCGGGTCTGGATGGGTTTTCAAATTTATATTATAAAAAATTTGATAAAGTATTAGCCCCCCACCTCCTACGTATGTTTAATGCAGTTTTGGAACGTATGCTCCAAGCGTCTATTTCTCTCATACACAAACATGGTAAAGATCCGACAGATTGCAAATGTTATAGACGAATTTCCCTAATAAATACAGATATCAAAATCTACCTGTGACAGGGTAAATAAACGTCACCAGCCATATACCTGGCAAACCTATGTTTAGGCTTGCAGTGCAGCAGTGACGAGGTTAAGTTTCAGTTTAGAAGGGCTGCTTAATTAGTCTGACCCCAGCTGCATAATCAAGGTGTGTTTTAAAACCCCCAGGCTGTACACACATGCAGGCTAGCTGGTCAGGAGACAGGACTGAAATACTGAAGAGATTACTGCTATAAGGTCTGTTCTTCAAGGTACATGTGTGATGAACTGTCTGTGTCCTGCATGCTGAAGAGAAGCTTCTTTGTTTTCTATGCTGAAGAGAAGCTATTTTGTTTTTGTCTGCTGAAGAGAAGCTATTTTGTTTTTGAATGCTGAAGAGAAGCTATTTTATTTTGTGTGCTGTATGTTTTTAAGTCTCAATAAAGAAGCCTTATCAAAGAACCCGCGTGTGTGTTTGCATGTACCCTGCAACATATGGTGTCAGAAGTGCCGGAATTTTGAGAGGCCCCTGCAGTTGAAGAAGAAAGAGGAGTGATTGATGCAGCAGCCGCTCTTAATACTGGGACTCACCAGGTAAAACGTAAAAAATCAGGCTTTATTGAAGTTACATTAAAATGAAGACACTCGGTACATACAAAAATAGAAGAACCTCCACCCACGTGTTTCGGGCATGAACTGCCCTTTCTCAAGGAGTATGAGATGAGCAGTGGGAGGAAGCTATTTAAACCTCCCACAAGCTAATAAAAACAGATGTGTTACACCTGAATGAATAGATGAAGTCTAAGGAGAAGTTGCATTGGATACTTCAGGTCTACATAGTATTGTGTTTAATATACTAATTGATATATGTAAAGGAGACCACTGTTACATCACATCTTTATGATTGCACACAAGGAGTTGGGTGCTGCTCATGAAAGATTATCATCAAGTTATTGCCTATATTGGTATATAACCATATATTGGTAAATATTTTGCTTGCAAGGCAATTTTTAAAAATGTTAATAAATTAATTGCCTTGTCTGGTTGGCACTTTAGATATATTTAGGCAGGTGTTGGTATAAACATGAGCTTGTCACTATGTTACATTTTGTGCAATAATTATATAAAATCAAAATGTTAAATTCAAGATATAGGCCCATTGTTTAAGCAACAGTTGAAAATCAATGAGTTTATCCAATGTGTTATCAACAATATTGGTGGTCAATATTCATATAGAGTACATTAAGAATCATAAATTCACTAGGTAAAACATGTTAATAATCAATTAAAGTGGAATCAACATCAGATTACATTGTATATATAACCAGATTTTAACCGGGGAAGGGAAATGGGGGAAGGGAACAGGAAAGGGAGGGGGGAGGAGAAAGTGGTGGGGGTTGGGAGGAGGGGGGAAGCATATAGCAGGGCCATGGAAAAGCTCCCCGGGTCGAGTGTGTGTGTGTAAAGTTGCCTGCCCCAGGTCTGATCAGGTAGATTGGACCTAACATCTTTGTGTCAGAAAAGTGGGATTTGCACAGAAAAGGTGAGTAAACTGAATTTTATGGTTTCTCACCTTTTCTCTGCGAATCTAAAGAATCTAAATTTTATAGGGCAGAAGAATCGAGGGATTGTCCCAGATTTATATAACAAAGGGTTGGACTCCCTGTTGTTTAATTGAAATGGACTGAATATGGTGTCTCAGATATCATGGTAATTTAGGTTAAGATAAGATAATAATTGTTTAAGTTAAGATAAGAATTACATATTATTACATACGCATAAAGTGTTTAGATTTATTTTCTGTATAAATTTATTATGGCCACGTCTGGAGATAAGCCATAGCCACTTTTTGCACTTGACAAAGACCTTAGGGTCGAAACGTTGTGTATGCTTTAATAAATCTCTTTATTTTTTAAATCCGTGTGCCCCATCTTCATCTCTTCTTTTTTTTTCACGTCTGGAGGTAAGCCAGATGTTATTAAGTATAAAACTAACCTTATTGTATATTGTTAAGATAAAATTCCTTTATAAATTGTTTATGGGCTTATAGGTATATGAAGAAATGTATTGTAGTATGAGTTAAAAATAACCCTTATGGGTGAAAAGTGTTGCTAACTGAAATTTTTATCATTTTTAAAATGTATATCTATCCCTGCCCCTATGGTATTGGGACAATTATTACCTCCATATGTTGCCCCCATTTACCCCAGTTTCCCCATTCTCAAACCCCCTGAGCCCCTTGACCCTTTCTGGGTCACAGGCACTGAGGCATTCTTCAACTAAGAAGTTTTTATGACTTCACTAAAAACCCGAACAGCCCCTAGACCACTCACTATTTAAATGCCTTTTACGCAGAGGAGATGGACCCTAGGCAGAATTAACCTCTGTCAGTGACTATTCCCGGGACGGGGAACAGACCAGGGGATGAATGCAGTGTGGCACAGGGATGTACAGGTCCCTCAATTAACACTCGGGCACAGCAACAAAGCTGGGAAGATAAAAGATTTTTCTTTTGACAATCTGTCCCCCTCAAGTTAGGCAAAATGTTATGTTGAAGAAAAGGAGAGTGTCGGGGAAATAAGATAACTCCAAATTATATTAATTACAGGGGAAATTAAGGGCCTGTATCTAAATATGTGAAAATCATCTCTGTCTTTCTTTCTCTCAGTTGCTTGCATGTATAGCAGCTGTAGCCCCCACCTTTTTTTCTCTTCAGTTATTTTTATCACAAGGCATAGGAATGTTGTAGACAGAGATCGCGGAAAAAAAATGACAAGAGTTAGACAAGTTACAGAAATGGTTTTCTTTTTGTTAAAATGTTGTTAGTAAGTCAGAATAGCTCTTAGGAGAGATAAAGACAGAAAATATCATTTTTCCAATCTAATTTCAAAATGTGCAACCCAAATTATTTGTGCCAGATTAATAGATGGGTTAATTAATTGGATTAATTAATGGGTGCTTATTGAGTTGAATTAATAATAAATTACCCGGATTGAAAAGTCTTATATATTGCAAAGCTGAGTGAAAAACGAGATTATAGTAGGTGTAAGGTTTCTTTTCTCTTAGAATGTTTTATTACATTTTCAGGCATGAATATGATAAAGAGGTTGATTGTATGAATAATCCCTGTGTGTGTGCTTGTAAGAATCTAAGTTAATTCTATCCATGTGAAAGTTTTATATGCTTTGAATATTAAGAATACCGGTTTATTGTATGTATACAAAATTACTATCCAGGAACTTGCAAGTGCTTCTAATTAAGAATATAATTAATTGCTCATGTTGAAATTAAAATTTTAAAGGTGTACACCCCCACTATAATATAAACTAATTAACATTGGGCTTAGGAGAGTTTGGGTATCTGTGGAGAAAAAGAAGCATAAAGAAAGGACAAAATTCGGAAAGGTCATTTGATCTTTACCATCTTTTTGTAAACAGTCCGGTCACTGGAATAATAAGGATGTCTATCATACTGGCCAGGCGATTTATTTCCTTATTGTTGATGGAATTCCAGGGGAACGTCGCCGAGTACCCAAAAAAGAAGAAAGGTGGATAGTGTAAAACTATGTATACAACGTGATAATAATTAAGTAAAGAGCTTCCAAATTCCTACTCACAAAGTAGAAAAAGGAGCATTTGTGCCAGTCTGGAACTATAGTGTATCCCGGTCTGCAGGTGTGGTATATGGGTCAGCAATCTCAGAGAGAAGAGAAAACAGTCATAGTGCAGATAAAAAATATAAAATTTATCAATCAAAAGCCCACAAATGGAGGTATACGGCAATCAGAGAAGCAAAAGCATTGGCCGGTCTTTCATGCATAGCAGCTCTTCTCGCCCGGTACACACTGCTACAGCTCTCGCGTACGTCACTTCCGGATCGTGACGTCACAGCTCACCGGAACGGAGGACACCGCCGAGGATCCCACTGCTTCTCTCCTCCTCTAAGATCACTAACAAGCCGGACTCTACGCGTTTCGACGTAATGACGTCTTCATCAGGAGTGGCTAATTGATACTAATAGCTAGGTATATATACCCAATACTTAACTATGATTGGTGCAAACGGCGCACACAATAATCTAATTATTTTTATATAAACATATATTACTAGTGTATAATCCGAAAAATGTATCTTTATTATATAAAATCGAAAGGTTGGTGCTAGCTGCGGTGAATCTGATTGGTCCTCAGCCTCTGGCCAATCAGATTGGTGGGTCTGACGTCACCCAACTGCCACTCTCTTCCCCCTCGGCCGGTGCCTGCCTCTTTCTGCCTCTCTCTGCCTTTCTCTGCCTCTCTCTCTCTCATCGCACTTCCCTCTCCCTCCCCGGCGCTCACTTCCCTCCCTCCCGGCGGGGGGACATGCAGTGGACAGGCAGCCTTGCAGCGCCGAGTGCCTAAGATGGCAGCGCCCAGAAGGACCCCCTTCCTCCCTCGCTGCGCCGAGTGTCTAAGATGGCGGCGCCCGGAAGGAGAGGTGACATATCTGTGTCTGTGTGTGTGTGTCACTGTGTGTGTGTGTGTGACACTGTGTGTGTCACTGTGTGTGTGTGTGTGTGTATGTGTGTCAGTGTGTGTGTGTGTGTGTGTGTGTGTGTGTGTGTGTGTGTGTGTGTGTGTGTGTGTGTGTGTGTGTGTGTGTGTGTGTGTGTGTGTGTGTGTGTGTGTGTGTGTGTGTGTGACACAGTGTGTGTGTCAGACACTGTTGGGTGGGGACCGGAGCTGCGCATGGGGGGGGGAGGAGCTGAGAGAGAGGGGGGAGCAGAGAAACATACAAGGGGAGTGGAGAGGAGGGACCCGGAATATTTTAAGCAACCCCCCTCTGTCCACTGTCCCCCCCTCCTGTCCACTGTCCCCCCCTCCTGTCCACTGTCCCCCCCTCCTGTCCACTGTGTCCCCCCCTCCTGTCCACTGTGTCCCCCCCTCCTGTCCACTGTGTCCCCCCTCCTGTCCACTGTGTCCCCACTCATGTCCACTGTGTCCCCCCTCCTGTCCACTGTCACCCCCTCCTGTCCACTGTGTCCCCCCTCCTGTCCACTGTGTCCCCCCTTCCTGTCCACTGTGTCCCCCCTCCTGTCCACTGTGCCCCCCCTCCTGTCCACTGTGTCCCCCCCTCCTGTCCACTGTGGTCCCCCCTCCTGTCCACTGTGTTCCTCCCTCCTGTCCACTGTGTCCTCCCCTCTCCCCCTCCTGTCCACTGTCCCCCCCTCCTGTCCACTGTCTCCCCCTCCTGTCCACTGTTCCCCCCTCCTGTCCACTGTGTCCCACCATCCTGTCCACTGTGTCCCCCCCTCCTGTCCACTGTCCCCCCCCCCTCCTGTCCACTGTGTCCCCCTCATGTCCACTGTGTCCCCCCCTCCTGTCCACTGTGTCCCCCCTCCTGTAAACTGTGTCCCCCCTCCTGTCCACTGTGTGTCCCCCCTCCTGTCCACTGTGTGTCCCCCCTTCTGTCCACTGCCCCCCCCCCCTAGCAGGAAATTTAACTCACGGGCAATGCCAGGTCTCTCAGCTAGTGTTAACATATTCATCAATTGTAACAAAAGTGTAAAAAGATCGATAATTTTATAATTTATATACTAGGAAACATAATTTAATACCTACTGTATACATGTAAAATTCTAATTGCAAATAAACTACATAGCATCAAACTATATATTAGTGGCCATGTTGTCCCCAAACAACATAACCACAGTATACAGTCTCTTAAAAACAATATACACGGCGGTTGTTGATACCTAATAATCATATGAGAGAACAAGAAAAACAAAATTAACATACAATATATATCTAGCATGTGAAAAATAAACATTAATAATATACCATATTAAAAATTAATTTAAAAATTAATTTAAAAAGAAGGAAAGACGCATAATAACCCATTTAAAGTGCTAACATTATAAAAATACTTTTATGTCAAGCTCAGCAATTAGGCCATCTGGAACTAACGTCTTTAATGTGAATATCCAAAAGGATTACCTTTTGTTCAGTTCCAGATCTCTGTCTCCCCCTCTCCAATGGGGGAGAACATGTTCAATGGCACTAAATTTAAAACCTGACATATCACTTAGATGTTTATTTATAAAATGTTCAGACAAAAGATGGGTCATAACTTTGCGTCTAACGTTACCAATATGTTCTAATATTCTGATATTCATTTGTCTCTTAGTTTTGCCAACATATTGTAACCCACATGGGCACTCAATAAGGTAAATAATATAGTTGCTTCTACAAGTAATGTGTTTATTAATAGTGTATTTTTTCTTTGTTACATTAGAGACGAACTCATGTTTATCAGTTGCTCGATATACACAAGCTTTACATGTGGTGCAGCCGAAAAAAACTTTAATACTTGGTAACCATCTATTTATTGTTAGATTATTTTTGGGCAATGCACTAGGTGCAAGTTTATCTTTTAGTGTTTTAGCCCTTTTAAATATAACAACTGGCTTATCAGGAACCATATCTCCAATGATCTCATGATTCTTGACTATACAGTATGCCAGTATTTGTTTACAATATTAACAATCTTTCCAGCTTGTCTATTATAATTAGTAATAAAAGAAAATTTTAAATCCTTCTAGTCTTGTTTTTTTTGGTACATCTATTAATAAGTCATCCCTTTTTAAGTCTTCCACTTTTTGTATGGCTGACTGTACTGTTTGTTATTATAATCTTTCTCATAAAACCTTTCTTGAGAAAGGGCACTAAGGTGCCTGAAACGCGTAGGGTTGTTATGTAACAGTTTTTTGTTTGTCCTGATTTTCATTTTTTATGTAGTCTTTATTAAACAGTTTTAGTTTCCATTTTTGGTGAGCTGTCTGTGCTTTTTGGGGACCTTGCGCGAGTCAACCTTCCAATCATCAATTCTGCTTCCTTTAAATCCTTCTAGTCTTGTTTTTTTTGGTACATCTATTAATAAGTCATCCCTTTTTAAGTCTTCCACTTTTTGTATGGCTGACTGAACTGTTTGTTATTATAATCTTTCTCATAAAACCTTTCTTCAAGGAATTTAGTTTGAATCTTAAAATTTGCCTCATCGGTACAATTTCTTTTCATTCTTCTAAACTGCCCATATGGCACATTTCGAAGCCAACTTGGGTGATGGCAACTTGTTTGTAATATATAATTATTTTTATCGACATCCTTGAAATGTGTCATGGTTTTAATGGTCTTCAATGGTCTTCAATATAAATTGCCAAATCAAGGAAATTAATTCTATTTTTACTATAGTCACAGGTAAATCTTAGGTTCAAATCATTATCATTGATATACGAAATAAATTTTAAAAGGCTCCCTTCATCTCCCCTCCAAATAAAAATGACATCATCGATAAATCTCCGCCATAGGACACAATTCGCACCCAGCTCTGCAATTGACCAAATATGGTCATCTTCCCATACCGACATGAAAAGGTTTGCGTAGCTGGGGGCGAATTTAGTACCCATGGCGGTCCCACATTTTTGTAAATAAAATTATTTTCAAACAAAAAATAGTTGTGTTTTAATGTAAAATGTATACTGTCTAGGATAAAATTGGCTTGTTCATGAGTCATATTGTGATCTTTAGAAAGTGTTTTGTCTATTGCTTCAAATCCTTGTTGGTGACTAATAGATGTATACAGGGATGTAACATCACATGTGACAAGATAAAAATCATCTTCCCATATCTGTCCTTTAAGAGTTCTTAAAATATCTGTTGTGTCTCTGATATAAGATTCTTAACATATTCTTAAAGAAAAATGTCTACATAGGCTGATAAATTAGAGGTAAGGGAATCAATCCCTGCTATAATGGGTCTTCCCAGGGGGTTCACAGGGCACTTATGCAATTTTGGTAACTAATAGAAGATGGGTAATTTCGGATTTTTTTGATGAAAAAAATCAAATTCTTTATCATCTAGTATACCATCAATTTTTCCTCTATTTAGAAGTACCTGTAATTCTTTTTGAAATTGAGTTGTAGGATCTCTAGGAAGTTTGCAATATGTTGTTATGTCGCCTAAGATTCTTTCAGACTCTTTAATATAGTCTTCTCTATTTAATATAACTACCCCTCCCCCTTATCAGCTTGTTTTAAAACTATTTCTCTGTCTTCAGTTAGTGCTTTTAATGCTTCCCTTTCTGGTTTTGAAAGATTATTATTAAATGGAGAATTATTAGACGTTAACTTTTCAAAATCTTTTATAACTAGCTCAGAAAAGACCTCCAAGTTCCTACCCTTACAATGACCAGGATAGAGCTTAGACGGCATCTTAAGGCCAGAATGAATTATCGGTTTATTCATATCTGGTTTAGGGAGACTTTTTGTATCCATTTTTAAATTATCATTAGTCTTAATTTCCACCTCTTTAGACTTAAAAAATCGCTTGAGAGTTAGCTTTCGTAGAAATTTTTGAGCATCAACAAACAGACCAAAATTGTTTGGACCTGTAGTTGGTGCAAATTTCCATCCTTTGGAAATAATATCTTTCTCTGGCGAAGTTAAAGTTCTTGTACTTAGATTAAAAATATTTTGTGTTTCCCTTATTTTCTTTGAATTTTCCTTTTTTCCTTTTCTTCTCTTTCCTCGTTTTCCTCGTTTCTTTCTCTCTTTTTGGTATA
This sequence comes from Ascaphus truei, assembly GCF_040206685.1. NCBI lineage: Eukaryota > Metazoa > Chordata > Amphibia > Anura > Ascaphidae > Ascaphus > Ascaphus truei. The sequence continues at coordinate 341,271,557 of NC_134483.1, read as the reverse complement.
CTTTTTGCCTGATGGGGGTTCTTTCTCCCTCAATGGATAAAACCGATTTGAGGACCCCCCTTCCCTGTACAAAAATTTAACAGAGATGAGGAAGATTACAAAGATGGTCCACCTCGAAAGATAATACCTAATAAAAAGAAAATCTTTATCACTAAAAAAGAAGTTAATATTGATCTGCAAGAATTAAAAATTCAAATTCCTCCTAAAATCCCTCAAATTAAAAAACTAATCAATATGTGGATAAAAAGGGAAAAGGAAATTATCACAAAGCCAATAGCAAAAAAAGTCACTATGCTTCAGAGAGGGGTAATTGGAGGTTTGAACGTAAAAGGTCTCCCCCAAGACCTACGGAAAAACCTCCTTAATCCAACCCACATAGTGATAATAGGAAGAAAAGTGACAGTGAAGATTCTGATGATGAAAGTAGCAACACACATAGAGGCCTATGCAGAGAGCAGTGAGAAGGCTAATATCGCCAGTAATTTGCCAAATTTGCCTACAGCAATTCAGAACATGGCGAAAAACTGACGAGCTGAGTAAAACCCGCCAGTTTTGTATGTGTTCTTAAAAAACTCGCTGCGCGGGTGGCGAGAAGCCATATCTCGCCCGTTTAAAAATCCGCCGTACTCTAGTAGCCCCGATCAGCATCTCGGCGCTGATCGAGGCTATGAAATGGAGAGATTTTCTCCAAATCGCTCCACCAACAGAAGTTGGCAAAAAGCTGCTGCTGAGCGGCGATAGGTGACATAAAAAAAAAATCTGGCCCTTTTCCTGCCTCAGATTGACGCAGGGGGGCTCCAGAGCTGATACCCAGGAATATCAGCACCGAAGCCCCCCCCCCATGCATCCGAAGCAGGAATAATGCATTAACAGCCCAATTCATTACCTTAGCGGCCAACCGCTAAGCCCCCCCCATGCACCCGAAGCAGGAATAATGCATTAACAGCCCAATTCATTACCTTAGCGGCCAACCGCTAAGGCAATGAAGGGGTTAACCATCCATTACCATGCTTTCTGTGGGGAGCGGCAGTGGATTAAGGGGGTATTTGGAATTTGGGGGGGTGTTTATGGTTTCCGGGGGTGTTGCGGGTCAACTTAACCCCTTCATTACCATAGTGGTTAATACAGCAACGGTCATGAAGGGGTTAAGTTCGCAAGTGACCCACCCGCAACCCATAAACAACCACTGTGGGGGCGATTACACACTGCACCCATCCCTGCTAACCACAATATATATATATATATATATATATATATATATATATTATTTTACATATATATATATATATATATATATATATATATATATATTATTTTACATATATATATATATATATATATATATATATTATTTTACATATATATATATATATTATTTTACATATATCTTTATAAATGTATGTAAAATATAAGTATGATTAAGCAACCTACAAAGAAATGAGAAAGGATATGCATGTAGCTATTTAAAACATCCGATCTGCAATTGACAACATCACTGCCAAATTCAAAACAAAGCCAAATAAAAATTAAAACACATCTTATAAGAGAATAAAGCAAGCACCTATCCAAAGCAGTAAAGAGTAAATTGGTGTAAAACTTACTATTGAACAATGTGTACATGAAGCAAATAATATTTACATCATGTACACAATTGCAATCAATGCTCCAAAACAAATACACGCTTGAAAGTAAACATTCTATATAAACAAAGCAAGTCGACAATAATAAATTAACAATACACAATTAATGCCATCCGAAATACATTACAAGTAAATCTAAACAAAAATCCCTATTCAAGATTGGTAGACAAACACAAAACCATTGCAAAAACAAATTTATTCCTAAGTAACACGATCATAAACAATCTAAATGCACCAAATAAGCCACATTAAACCATTAAGGCAGGGTCCCAACATATACCCATGCAATCATAATCATCTGAAATGAAAGAAGTAATTCTACATTACACTGTTAATGTTAAAGGGAAAATGAAGCGCAGCCATTCTGATTGGCTGGCTTCATTTCCTTTAAATGACGTCATCATTTGTGTTAGCCCTATCCAAAATCTCATGCTTTTCACGGACCACAAATTAAAATATTTTTAATCTAAGTACAAGAACTTTAACTTCGCCAGAGAAAGATATTATTTCCAAAGGATTGAAATTTGCACCAACTACAGGTCCAAACAATTTTGGTCTGTTTGTTGATGCTCAAAAATTTCTACGAAAGCTAACTTTCAAGCGATTTTTTAAGTCTAAAGAGGTGGAAATTAAGACTAATGATAATTTAAAAATGGATACAAAAAGTCTCCCTAAACAGATATGAATAAACAGATAATTCATTCTGGCCTTAAGATGCTATCTAAGCTCTATCCTGGTCATTGTAAGGGTAGGAACTTGGAGGTCTTTTCTGAGCTAGTTATAAAAGATTTTGAAAAGTTAACGTCTAATAATTCTCCATTTAATAATAATCTTTCAAAACCAGAAAGGGAAGCATTAAAAGCACTAACTGAAGACAGAGAAATAGTTTTAAAACAAGCTGATAAGGGGGAGAGGTAGTTATATTAAATAGAGAAGACTATATTAAAGAGTCTGAAAGAATCTTAGGCGACATAACAACATATTGCAAACTTCCTAGAGATCCTACAACTCATTTTCAAAAAGAATTACAGGTACTTCTAAATAGAGGAAAAATTGATGATATACTAGATGATAAAGAATTTGATTTTTTTCATCAAAAAAATCCGAAATTACCCATCTTCTTTTACTTACCAAAATTGCATAAGTGCCCTGAAAACCCCCCGGGAATACCCATTACAGCAGGGATTGATTCCCTTACCTCTAATTTATCAGCCTATGTAGACATTTTTCTTCAAGAATATGTTACGAATCAAAAATCTTATATCAGAGACACAACAGATATTTTAAGAACTCTTAAAGGACAGATATGGGAAGATGATTTTTATATTGTCACAGGTGATGTTACATCCCTGTATACATCTATTAGTCACCAACAAGGATTTGAAGCAATAGACAAAACACTTTCTAAAGATCACAATATGACTCATGAACAAGCCAATTTTATCCTAGACAGTATACATTTTATATTAAAACACAACTATTTTTTGTTTGAAAATAATTTTTATTTACAAAAATGTGTAACCGCCATGGGTACTAAATTCGCCCCCAGCTACGCAAACCTTTTCATGTCGGTATGGGAAGATGACCATATTTGGTCAATTGTGGAGCTGGATGCGAATTGTGTCCTATGGCAGAGATTTATCGATGATGTCATTTTTATTTGGAGGGGAGATGAAGGGAGTCTTTTAAAATTTATTTTGTATATCAATGATAATGATTTGAACCTAAGATTTACCAGTGACTATAGTAAAAATAGAATTAATTTCCTCGATTTGGCAATTTATATTGAAGACCATTGAAGACCATTAAAACCATGACACATTTCAAGGATGTCGATAAAAATAATTATGTATTACAAACAAGTTGCCATCACCCAAGTTGGCTTCGAAATGTGGCATATGGGCAGTTTAGAAGAATGAAAAGAAATTGTACCGATGAGGCAAATTTTAAGATTCAAACTAAATTCCTTGAAGAAAGATTTTATGAGAAAGATTATAATAACAAACAGTTCAGTCAGCCATACAAAAAGTGGAAGACTTAAAAAGGGATGACTTATTAATAGATGTACCAAAAAAACAAGACAAGAAGGATTTAAATTTTTCTTTTATTACTAATTATAATAGACAAGCTGGAAAGATTGTTAATATTGTAAACAAATACTGTCATATAGTCAAGAATGATGAGATCATTTGAGATATGGTTCCTGATAAGCCAGTTGTTATATTTAAAAGGGCTAAAACACTAAAAGATAAACTTGCACCTAGTGCATTGCCCAAAAATAATCTAACAATAAATAGATGGTTACCCAGTATTAAAGGTTTTTTCGGCTGCACCACATGTAAAGCTTGTGTATATTGAGCAACTGATAAACATGAGTTTGTCTCTAATGTAACAAAGAAAAAATACACTATTAATAAACACATTACTTGTAGAAGCAACTATATTATTTACCTTATTGAGTGCCATGTGGGTTACAATATGTTGGCAAAACTAAGAGACAAATGAATATCAGAATATTAGAACATATTGGTAACGTTAGACGCAAAGTTATGACCCATCTTTTGTCTGAACATTTTATAAATAAACATCTAAGTGATATGTCAGGTTTTAAATTTAGTGCCAATGAACATGTTCTCCCTCATTGGAGAGGGGGAGACAGAGATCTGGAACTGAACAAAAGGTAATCCTTTTGGATATTCACATTAAAGACGATAGTTCCAGATGGCCTAATTGCTGAGCTTGACATAAAAGTATTTTTTATAATGTTAGCACTTTAAATGGGTTATTATGCTTCTTTCATCCTTTTTAAATTAATTTTTTAATTAATTTTTAAAATTGATTTTTAAATTAATTTTTAAATTAATTTTTAAATTAATTTTTAATATGGTATATTATTAATCTTTATTTTTCACATGCTAGATATATATTGTATGTTAATTATGTTTTTCTTGTTCTCTCATATGATTATTAGGTATCAACAATCGCTGTGTATATTGTTTTTAAGAGACTGTATACTGTGGTTATGTTGTTTGGGGGCAACATGGCTACTAATATATAGTTTGATGCTATGTAGTTTATTTGCAATTAGAATTTTACATGTATAGGTATTAAATTATGTTTCCTAGTATATAAATTATAAAATTATCGATCTTTTTAAACTTTTGTTACAATTGATGTATATGTTAACATAAATTTTGCGGATTATACACTAGCAATATATGTTTATATCAGAACAATTAGATTAGTGTATGCGCCGTTTGCACCAATCATAGCTAAGTATTGGGTATATATACTTAGCTATTAGTATAAATTAGCCACTCCTGATGAAGACGTCATTACGTCGAAACGCGTAGAGTCAGGCTTGTTAGCGATCTTAGAGGAGGAGAGAAGCAGTGGGATCCTTGGCGGTGTCCTCCGTTCTGGTGAGCTGTGACGTCACGATCCGGAAGTGACGTACGCGAGAGCTGTAGCAGTGTGTACCGGGCGAGGAGAGCTGCGATGCATGAAAGACCCAGCTGTTCAATGCTTTTACTTCTCTGATTGCCATAAGCCTCCATTTGTGAGCTTTTGATTGATACATTTTATATTTTTTATCTGCACTATGTCTGTTTTCTCTTCTCTCTGAGATTGCTGACCCATATACCACACCTCCAGACCAGGGATAAATTATAGTTCCAGACTGGCACAAATGCTCCTTTTTCTACTTTGTTTGTGAGTAGGAATTTGGAAGCTCCTTACTTAATTATTATCACGTTAAATTACAGTATTACACTATCTACCTTTCTTCTTTTTTGGGCACTCGGCGACGCTCCCCTGGAATTCCATCAACAGTGCATCTCCTAGACTTTTGTAACAGTCTTTTCTACAGGGTCGAGTGATAAGTTGTTTTTGCCTATTTACTCATTTATTTATTTATTTGTTTTATTCACCTTTCACTGTTGTATATATATATTGTTTATTCATTTTTCCCATCACTGTTTTTTGAGTGTAGTAGAGCGCCATCTAGCATTCTTTTTTTACTGATTTATTTCCTTAACCAGAATTACAATTCTTTTCCTCTAAATTTCCACAGATAAAATCAGGTGAATATGTTATATAGAAATAATAGGCAGAATATATTCTAGACACAAAGCTAGACATAAGCTCAGTATTTTTAAATTCGTTTTAAAGAAAAGTTAATTATGTTATGGGGAAAGAGAAGGATATCTTTATTAATATAGTTTGCAGGATCAAACTGTTTTGTTTTTCTATTTATTAGAATAGGTGAGAAAATATGTGTTTTTGTTGTTATTGTAAAAGCTGGTTGAATGTGTGAGAGAAATTTAAAATTCTGTTTGTTTTGTGTCCGTGCTCTGTGTTCTTTTTGTGTGTAACCAGTAACTATAAACTGTTTAAAGTATATGTTAAGCCTATAATTTTCTGTTTAACAAAGATCCAGTTTTAATGTTTGAATACTAGTAAAAGTTATCCTGTATCGGGTTGAGTGAGGAGCTTCATATTTTTAGCTGTCCCAAATTGTATTGCAGTGTATGTTAAACTCCAGTAATTAACAGTTTTTTTCTGTTACCAGGTTTTGGCAGGATGCCCAGAAAGTTATTTCAGCTTGCTGTATGGTTGGAAATGGACAAACAGTTTTAAACTGACTAATGTAGCGTTCAAATGAACAGAGAACAGAAACCTAGAATGGGCACTCTAAACACCTGGTGGGTGGGTAATGAAGTGGTTAAAACGTAAATCTCTATTATCCGTGTAAAATAATGGGGATTAAAACGAATATTAAACGCTCAGATCCTATAGTATGAACACTTAATGTAATTTTCTGGATCACTGATGAACTGCATAGAATCACTATACGTTTTTTATGCTACAGGTTGTTCTTTCAGCAAACCAGATGTTATTTTGTGTTTTAAAAGTTTCTGTCAGAAGACTATAGCAGATTATATTTATATTCAGTAGGGTTTTGAGATTTTTTTAATGTAAATTTTATACCCAAAGGTTTCAGTTTAGTTTTGCTATACATCAAGCATCTATAGTTAAGCCATTAAGGTTATGTTTTAAATACTGTTATCCTTTGTATGATATTGTTCACATGTAATAAGATGTGAAAAAACGGAGGGGTATTGTTGCTGTATTATTGCTGTCTTGTCTATCAGAAAGACATTTTTCTCATGGGTAGACCAATGGTCACCCCAGGTACCTTGTAGATTTAATGTTGTATGATTATGCCCTAACAGACGATTTTAATCAGCGTCTATTGTGTGAAACTAATACAATTGTTTGAGTGTCTCATGTTCAGGTGCAGTCCTTCCAATTAGAGGAAGATAAAGGTGACTGGCTCAAGCATATTCTACGCAAAAGCGCTTTTCATCTAAAGTGGAGAAGCCCATTCCAGATTCTACCCAGTCAGAGTATTTTTCCTGGATCTATGTTACACAAGTGCACCCACAGTCGCTTTAAATTAAATCGCAACACAGGAGGGAAGGCCTAAAGACACAGCTATTTTCAGTTGGTGTTTTGTGTCATAATAAAACCCGGCACTAACCAAGAAGAGAGAAGAGTTCATAGACAGAAATCCGGACTTCAATATATGAACTTTGAAATTTTTAATAACCTTTTTACAGGTTTTAATATTTTAATTATAATGTTTATTCTATTAGGTTTATATAAGTGGTGTTCACATGAAGACGATATGGTAGTAACAGGAATATTTTGTTTAATAATATTTCTTTTGTTTTATTGTCCTGTGTATAGCATATATGCACACCTTTTTGTTATATAATAGAATCCTGGTGAACAAAGCCCACATCTTATGTGCAATGTAACCCAATGTAATATCCATACCCAATAGGTTGCACCCCAGGAACATGAGAGCCCCTTGGAAAAAGACAATATGTTATAAGATATTTGTAGAACTATATATATATAAGAAATTGGTTACGAAGGGAGTGGAAATACGAGTTTTCCCTAGGGAAGTTATTGACTCTGTAATAGAAGGATAGATAGAGTATTATCCTGCAACTAGACCAGATGATTTTATTTGGGAAAAGTGGTTCCAGTGATTAAAGGTAGAGATGAGGAATGGGATTTATTGGGACTTGGTGGTTAGATTACTTTGCTGGGAGCGAAGCCAGTGAATGTTTTTGTATGTGTGTCTGTCCTACTCATTACTCTCTATGTATGTGTTATGAACAGCAGAACTTTGGTCCAGAAGTGTGTTGCACTCCCCCACCGATGCTATGTCTCTTTTTGGTGATGAAGATGTCAGCAGTCCCCCAGAAGAAGAGACCGCAGAAGGAATCAACTGGGCCGATACAATGGTCAGAAAGGAATCAAGTTATGCACTATGGGACTATTTTTTTGGTCCGGCAGGACTATGATATGGTTAACTGTTCTTTAAATAGACTGTCTCTAACAGATAAGAGGGGACAGAGAAGATTGGATGTGAGGAAGGTGGAGAAGTCACCCAAGAGCGTGTGTCAACCACAAGGAAAGGATCACAAGTCAGCCATTTTGACCATGGCAGGCATTTTGTCTATTCTGAGTAAATGTAGTACAGCAGGGCCCCGCTTTTCGGCGCTCTGTTATCCGGCATTCCACTTATAAGGCGGCACCGAGAAGGGGGCCGCCATCTTGGATTTCCAGTCGCGCATGCGCAGAACGGGCGGGTGCGCCCGGCGTGCATGCGCATACCATAGGTTGCACATACACAGAACGGAAATAGAATGTGCCCACTTTTCAAATAATGTCCACTCTATCTAAGCAAAGAATACAAAATTAAAGGGCATTAATCATTAAGAGTAGCTCAGTTAAGAGAGTTGCGGGAGGTCTAATACCCTTTTTAGGAATGTATGATTTATATGCAAAATTAGATTTTTTTAGAAGTCAATATAGATGCCGTTTTTAAACAATACTAAAGACGCTATTTTAAGGCTCAGCTGCAAATAGCAACAAATTAGAGCAACAGTATTGCAAAATTGTATAGCATTAGGTTATCTGATGGCAGCACAAGGAAGGGTTTGTAAGTTAGGGGGTAAAGAATGTTGTGTTTATTTTTACAACCAATCAAAAAGCATACACCATGATATGGACACTCTAGCTGAAACCCAATCTAGAATGCGAGAGGAACCAAAAGGGTTCGATTGGACCTTTGGTCTTGGAAATTGGCCAGGTGCATTGGGAATGAAATTTTTTTATGGAATCATGGTAATTGCAAATGTATTACTTTGTGTGTCTAAATGGCTAGATGTATAATCAGTTCTATTTTTGCCAAAAAGGCTGCTTCTGCTTCTAGCTCTACAGTTATGTATATGTCTCCCACAATGAGGGCGAGAAATACCAATAGTTTTGGTACTCGCAAACCACCCATATGTTCATCTCTAATTACCAAACGAGATACCTAAGAGAGATAGGTTTCTGCATTCACATGGTCTCTTGGAGGTTTCTCCCTTGGAGTTTCTCCTCTCCTGAGTGGTATGCAGAAGAATAAATGGGCCTGGTCAATTGTATTGTATTGTATGTCTTTATTTATATAGCGCCATTAATGTACATAGCGCTTCACAGTAGTAATACATGTGGTAATCGAATAAATAACAGATAATATAAATAACAGATCATGGGAATAAGTGCTTTAGACAAACATAACATTAAGGAAGAGGAGTCCCTGCCCCAAGGAGCTTACAATCTAATTGGTAGGTAGGGAGAACGTACAGAGACAGTAGGAGGGAGTTCTGGTAAGTGCGTCTGCAGGGGGCCAAGCTTTATGTATCATGTGTTCAGAATGTTCACAGTGCTATTCGTATGCTTCTTTAAGCAAGTGTGTCAATTGGATTGTTCTTCCAGAACAAAAGGAGGGTGTAAGGTTAAAAATTGTATCTGTCAGCTCTGTTCCCTTCAGGGACTGAAAAGGTTAAAGCAGTATACTGCTGCGGCCAAGTTTATTCGAGCATTTGCCCGTTCTTGGCCGCAGCAGTAGCCTGGCGCGCACCCGAGAGTGACGGGCGCGCGCCGAAGCAGCGGAAGAGCGCCCTCCGATCGGGGCGCTCTCCCTACCGCTGCCGGGTCCGCCGGGTCCCCCGGAACCCCCTGCCGCCGTCCCGCGATCGCGGGACACCAGGGCTCCCTCGGGGAGCCCTGGATGCGCGTGCAGGGGGCGCACGCTCCTATGACGCGGCACGCCGAGGGGCGGCCACTAGCAAGCCGGGAAATCTCCCGGCTTGCGGATCTGGCCGCAGTGCGATAAACTGTGTCGCCACTGTATGCCAGCTTTGTTTCTCTCAGGGACTAGAATAGTTACATATTTTAGCTTCAAGATTTAGACCAGCTGTCTCAGGATACCTTACACGAGAAATAAAACCCCAAGCCTTGTGTAACCCCATTGATAACTGTTTGACCTTAATCCCTATTCTCAGCAGTAACATGTTTAAGTTTTACAGGAAAGGCATTTTTAAAGGTTACATGTAAATTTAGATGTGTGATCTATATATGGGAACTCAGTTTGTAACAGACGTAATGAACTGAAAACGGCTTTATGTATATAAGACCGCTCCGTCCACATATTAAACAGTTGTAAGAAACCAGTATCTCTTGTGTTCCTGTTTTCTTGCACTCCGGGCTCGTAACTATCATATCTGAGACCATAAGCATATAGCAGGGCCGTGAAAAAGCTCCCCGGGTCAAGTGTGTGTGTGTAAAGTTGCCTGCCTCAGGTCTGATCAGATAGATTGGACCTAATAGATGGATAGAAAAGATTTTACAATCTGGAGTCAAAAAGGCTTTACGAGACTATTGGATCTGGAGGGTAGAAATACTATCAAAACATTTGAACAAATTAGGTCAGAATAAGACGTGCCACGCTCTGAATTCTTTAGATACCTCCAGATAAGAGCATTTTATAACAAATTCAACCCCCGGCCCCCATTAACAAATTTTCAAAAACTCTGTATATTAGAAACAGATACTAGTGTACTCACATCTTGAATGTATAAAGAAGTGATCTGTTCTAGTCCTGAATACTCCAGCAAAATGACGTTTGTATCTCAGTGGGTAGCGGATCTGGGAGAGGTACTAGAAGATGAGGAGTGGGAGGAGATCTTCATTGCACTATCCAAGAGCTCAATTTGCATGACGTTAAGGGAGAACGCATATGGTAATGATGAGGTGGTATCTCACCCTGCTAAAATTGTCAAAATTTGTAGCATGTTACTCCTCATTGTGTCCGAAACAATGTGGAGAAACAGCTGACTTGTTACATATGCTGTGGTCCTTCCCTCAGATTTCCCCACTCTGGGAGAAAATTAGAGATTGACTAGAGAGGATTTTGGGGCTCAGCATTCCATTAAACCCCTGGCTGTTCCTCTTAAATAGAAAATTGCCACGTATTTCCAGGACTGAAAGCAAATTAATTACACATTTTGCTACAGCAACTAGGTGCGAGACCGCAGCATTATGGAAACAGATGTGATATCCCAAACATCCCCAAGATTTGGAATAGAATTTGGTTTGCCTGACAGATGGAAAAGCTGACAAGTTTGGTCAACGATTCTGGGATTAAATATCTAAAGATGTGGCTACCATGGCTTGCCCAAACTGATATCCCTGGGGTGAGCATACAGTAGCCACAATAATGAAGTTGATAAAGTTGTAACACAGCCGGGATGTAGTAAAACCTTAACAAAAGTAGACAAAAAGGAAAAAAGTAACCACACAGGGGACCGAATAGGAAATATGCAGTAAGAGGTTCTAACTTGCACTAGGAGGTACTGGATGCAATGTCGTCGTCCCCCCTCCCAGTTGTAAAATCTTTGTTTTTATTAATATTTTATATTCTACACTTTTTATTTAAATACATATGTTAAGAAAGAAAATGTCTGTACTGTGATACGGACCTTTTGTATGTAATGCCAAAAATCTCAATAAAAACTTTTGAGTTAAAAAAAAAAAAATCATATCCAAGTTAGTTTCTTGAAACAGGTTAAGATTGGGAGCAGAAAAATCTATGTGGGAGATATAATGTCTGCATTGTAGAAACATAAAGAAATGCGTGTTTGACAGAGATAATCTTCCCTTGATATCTTCAAATGTAGGAATGCGCTTATTCAATTGGTCAATGAAATCGTAAATAGAAGCCATACCAGCCCGTTCCCATAGTTTATATGCTTCATGCATATCTGGGTTGCCTCTGAAAGGCAGACATAAGGAGTAATTAGGACTAATTTTAAGTATTTTCCTAAGCATCTTCCAGGCCCTGAGGGAATCATAAAACAATAAATTGTTTTTTACATATTTCGGTAAAGATGCTAGGGGGGCATGAGGCAGTTAAGTCAAAGATATAGGGTGTGCCATGGCAGATTCAACACCATTATTTGAGTATACTGACAATTTATACAGCCAGTCTCTTACGTATTGGCTATGACAAAAGAATAGTATTAGGCCCATGTGCCCATGCTTTATATGTAAGTGCGCTTTTACTTGTACCAATACATTTTAAAAGTATATACAGTTTGCACTATGTTTATTTTTCTTCTTCGTTGAGAGCATCACACCCAGACCTTGACTGTCCTCTGAACCAGGAAGTGAAGCTTTATGATTCAGAGCCACATTTATTGTTTGATATGCTGTTTTTGAACTGAGAAAATGTGAGTCTCAGTCCTACTGAATTTCATAATATTTGAGACCCAGTTGAAACATATTGTGCTATGTAGTGTCGATTTGCTTCATTTTTCATGTGGTGATACCTGCACTCCCCAAATCTTCCAGTATATTCATCTTACGTGTTGGGTTAGACAAGCCATGTTGAAATCTCCTACGTTAGGGAAGTTGGTCCCTCCCCTTTCTTTATCAGCCCACTGTCTGTCAATCTTGATTATATGCTTTTTCCTCCTGTAGATGAAGTCTGAAAAATCTTGTTAATAAGAGAGATGGCTCTGCGCTTTATTAATAGAGGAAGCATCTGTAACGGTTAAATTAACTTGGGGAAGGAGTTCATTTTCAATTGGGCAATCCTGCCAAACACGGAAACTGGGAGCGTGTTCCAATATTCTAGGTCTTTTGAATCTTGACTGTCACAGGAGACCAGGACTAACACACAGGGATCAACTCGCCAAACAGAAAAACAGAGTTAATAAAAGTGAATATATTGGTAAAATAATAACCACAGCCGTCAATACAGAAATACACACTCCCAACTGGGGTAACTGGGGAATTCCCTGCAGGCCTAAGTGCAGGGACCTCAGTGAGGAGATTTTCCCCGTTCTTCTCTCACTCAGTGTCTCAGAAGAACTGGACTTCAGGCCTGGAACTGGCACTGGAACTGACACAGGAACACATGACTGAATAACTAATAAGGCCTCCCTCTCCACCTTTTATACCCCATGCCTCAACATGGGAACATTATGGGAGGGTTAAGGCCAGGTGAATTCAATATAACCCAGTGCCTGATTGGTGGGTTAACATGCAACATAACTTTGGTTAAATAAAAAGAGTTACATGGAAAAATCACATTAAACTGTACAACATTTCTCCTGAGTACAGAGACAACCCCTGGTCCCTGGACACATATATATATACAACCATAATACAGGTGTATTATTGACAGGTAGAGGTAATGGCGGCCTTAACCTTTATTAAAAGCAGCCAAATTTACCCCTACCGTCACATTGACCATGATGGGTTACACATAATTTTGAGAGGTTACGAGGAATAACAATGCCAAGATAGTTAATGGAGTCCTTTGCTACTCTAAAATGTATCTTTCCCAGTTCCAGATCCTTAAAAATCCATACCCTAAAAGACTTTTAGGAGGTAAATCATTGCATGCTGAAATGAAATTTCCAGACAGCCCAAAGCTAACATGTAGAGTCAATGCATGGTTTATTTATTACAGGACCATTTATGTCTTCAAGTAGTTTAGAGCAAAGTTATATCTTGGAGTGAACTCTACTACCTCTGAGGCCTTGTCCCCTTTTCCAGGCTCTGCAGCAACCCCCCCCCCCCCCACCCGCACCTCTCCCCTATAGATGGGGTCTCCGCTATCCCTACCGAGCTTGAAATGTATGTGTAGGGATAGCTGACCCCAATTTAAAGCCATCCCAGGCATTTGGGTGCCCACGGGAGAGAAAAGGCCCCACGCATCCTGATCTTCTTGGAGTTGTGGACTTTATAACTTCAGACTCTTGCAGACTTTTGCACAGTACAGAAGTGAATTATGGGTAAACCGTTACCATAAATGAATGTATTTCAATATGCTGGTGAACCTTAGAAACATAGAAAAAGGTTGCTTATCTAATTATAAACTTTCTTCCTTGCTGGCTGCATTTCTGCTATTACTCCTTTCTCACTATATGGAGGATAAAAAGGAATCTGCACCATTTCAGAAACCTCACTCCAAGGCAATGTACCCAAACTACAAAAGCAGTGGCCTACATGGTACTGGTACCCACAGAGGAGCAGCGAGCAGACGTTAACCAGGTACAGCTGAGGACCAAGGCAGCGGTCCCTACACCATCTACAGCCAGCACAGCGGAGGAGATACTGTAGATGGGCATAAAGTTGCAGCAGTCAGGCTGCAGGTGAATTATGTCTGGTTAAAGCATTTACAGTATGTCTAGTGACCATCAGAGATCACCAGGTGGTCAGTCTGATCGACTCTGGTGCCACATTCTCTCTGGTGCAACCTGATATGGTCGGCCCAGAGGATCTTCTCCCAGGAACAGGGATGAAGGTCATTATGCCAGACGGGGGACCTAAGTTAATCCAGGTCACCCAGGTGTTTCTCGACAGGGGTGCCAGTCGAGGAGTGAGGGATGTAGGTGTCCTGCCAGGGTTAGATACTGAGGTGCTACTCAGTAATGACCTGGGACACCTCATCTGCTCTTTTGCAGAGGAAGATGCTCCTGTAGCTGCGGTCACAAGAAGCCAAAGTCAGGCACTTGCCCAGGCAGGGGAGCCTTTGGTACCCTTGCCCACTGAGGAAATCACAGACCCCCTTAATTTGGGACCAACGAATCCTGGGGTCCCCACAGAGACCGGGCAGGTAAGCCAAACCAAGTCTATACTGTGTCCTGACCTCCCTTCCCATGTACCTGTTTCCCCATCCCCTGACTTAGTGACTGAGGATAAGTGGCCGGAGCTCGGGGCATGGTTCAGAGAAGCAGTGCAGTCCGATCCCAGCTTGGAGGGCATAAGACTTTGGGCGTCCGAGTATACCTCTGAGAGTGGGTCGGATTTTTATCTCTGTCACCGTGGGCTTCTGCACAGAGAGCCTGCCCATGATGCTCCAGAAAGAGTATGGATGGGGAGGAGACAGCTAGTGGTACCCAGGGAGTATATGCAGCAGTTATTGCAGGTAGCCCACTCCATCCCACTAGCGGGGCATTAGGAGGTCACCCACACCAGAACCCGGCTATTGCATAATTTCTACTAGCTGGGGGCATCCATGGCAGTGGCAGATTTTTGCCGCTCCTGTGATGCCTGCCAGCAAGTAGGCAAGTCGGGTCACCGTGTGAAGGTCCCCCTGAACACACTACCCGGTGATTAGCGAACCTTTCCAGAGGGTAGCGGTAGACATAATGTGTCCACTCTTAGTTCCCAGCTTGACGGGAAGCACTACATTCTCACGGCGGTTGATTTTGCAACCAGGTACCCTGAGGCTGTGGCACTTTCGTCCATCGAAGCTAAAAAGGTAGCAGAAGCTCTGATAGGGATTTTTACCAGAATAGGATTCCCTAGTGAGATTCTAATCGATTAAGGGGTGTGTAGGCGGACGCTCACAGAGGTATGCAAGGGAGACTGGTTATGGTGAAATTAAATAAGGCTTTTATTGCGCCTGTTTCCTTAACATCAGGAAACCATCCAAACAAGGGGTAAACAAAGCTTCTATTCACTTGGGAGTATTTCTAGGGAAACACTATGCAGTCCACAACTTCCTTTAGATAAGCATGTCTCCCAGCCCCAAACATATATCATGAAAGGAACAGATTTAAAAAGTCTTATAAATGAAAGTCTTATCTGTTCCTGGTGGTTTGGAGGGAAAATCTTCTCTGTTCCTGGTTGCTACCTTTTCCTCAGGGTTTTGTCAGCATTCAGGTTTAGAAGTTTCCCCTGTGTCTTGCAAGCAGCCTCTTCTGGTAGACTCAAGACGTCTGTCCCCATGTCAGTCTCACAAGTTGTGAGAGTCAGGGACAATCTCCCTTCCTGCCTCAAAAGACAGGCTTTTCTAAGAAGCTAATCAGGCATGTGGTTTTGGATAATTGACTACCAGCAGTTAACCACCACACTGCTGGATTAGAGGCACATTACCTAAACAGGGATAACTCCCCTGTTACATACCTCCCCTGTTTGTGGGAAGCTCGGGCTTGCCACGGCCAAAGCCCATCCTTCCACTCTCATTCTAGTTATCTCTGTGACTTGAATGAGAGTGGATGGAGGAAGAGAACCCTCAGTCCCGCTGGGATCTGAGCCCTTTCTCCAGTTCATTCCTGTCTCCTCCCGAAGGTGCTTGAGATCAGCACTCCTCAGTCGCTCGAGGAGGACTTTTTCTAAGTATAGTCTTTTTGCTACGTGCGCGGTCATGAGATTTCCCTCGCGTCGGGTGCTCGTTTTATTGCAGGTAGACTGTATGCCAGCAGTTGCAGAGCGTTTAAAAACAGCCCTTTGAGTTTTCCGCTCTTGTAGCTGTCTCTCTGCACTTTTTCCACTTAATGGAGTTGCTAGTTCAGCCTCTTTGGGATTAAGTTGCAAATCCATATCCACTTCCAGAGAATGTCCCATCTTTTCAGTTTCATCAGCTAAGGATTCTTCTGGTTTTGATTCAGCATGTGTACCTTCTTTTGTTGCCTGTTGAGTGGCTGAAGGTTTTGCAAGTGCTCGTTTAGGTGGTTCAAATTTTGCAACCTTGTTTTTCAGACGAGCGGTATTCCCAGCTCTCACTACACCCTTGTCTTCATGGGAATTTGTGGCTGTGGGATACTGACGCTTAGTCAGGGTCAATACTTGTCCTTGTAGAACTGTCATCTCATCCGCGAGAGATCACTGTTTATTGAGTGCATCTTGCAAGTCTCTTCTCAGGGAATTTATCTGTACACTTTGTTTTTTCTGATCTTGCTTCCACATTTTCACTGCATTTTGAAGCAATATGAACTTCTTTGCTTGGGCCACAATTACTTGTTTCAGTTTCTGGACCTTCTTGTGCTCCCTTTTGTGCCGAGTCACCTGGGTTCTAAGCTTGGCTTTTAACGATGCTTTGGTGATGCTCAGGGTAGCCTTCAGTTTCTCATGCTGCTTTGCGGGGACATACTGGGTAATCAGATGTTCCTGCAGCACTTGTATTTCTTTAACAGCCTGCAGATTGTCTTCCTGCAGAGTTCGCTGCTTCTCCTTGGACATCTGGAGGTGCGTACGCAGACCTTGCAGTTGGTTCTGCAGTCTGTGCTCTGCTTCAAACTTCTCACCTTCCAACAGTCTATTTATTTCCTTAAGCTCGTGCAGCTTTTCATTCTTTTCCTTGACTTCGTCTGTCAAATGAAAATTTTCTTCTTCCAGATTTAAGTTTTCTCTTTTTAATCTTAAATTTTTTTCCTTTTTCTGTCTCTGTACTATTCAGGGCCTCCTTGCAGTCCTCCTTCCATTTACGCACATCTGCTTTGATAATGACAGTCTCCTGGCGTGAGACTTCCTTCTATAGGTTGAGGGTCTGAAGTTCCTTCTGGGAGACTTGGAGATTTATATTAAGATTGACAATCGTTTCTTTAGAAATGTCCAGCTCCTCAGTGAGACTGTGTAGTTCCTTTCTGGAAACTTCCAAGTCTGTGCGGCAGCTGTTGGTCTCATGATGTGAGGCCTCCAATGCTCTGCGGAGTGTCTGAACCTCTTTCTGAGATACGTCCACCTCTGTCCGGACATTGTTGACCTCCTGTTGTGAGGCATTCAGCTCTACGCGAAGAGTGTGAACCTCTTGCTGAAAGACTGTCATCTGCTTTAGTGCCTCCTCATACTTCCGCTTCAGCTTAGTCATCATTTTATCAGATTGGCTTTGCTTTTCATCCATGGTGGAACTAGTAGTGTTTGCAGTATCTAGCTCAGTCTTGAGATCATCCAATTCTGTCCTGGCCAAAGAGAACATTGTGAGCACATCTTTCTGTAGCTTCATGTTATTTTCCCTGAGCCGATCACAGTCACGTCTGGCAATTTTCAGGGTGTCTTCAGGGCTGGTCAAGGGATCATCACTCACTGGTTGCGGCTCCGCTTCCCTGGGATGATTGGTTGAGGGTTCCTCACTGTTGGCACCAGACAGACACTTCTTTGAGGTACACGACTTCTGCCTTGGGCCCTCTGGATATTCGGTTATCCACGGGACGAATTCTCCATTTTCTCTAGGCTGCAGGGCCTCTCGGTCCCCCTTTATCTCCATAGGATCTGCGGACGTGTCTGTTCCTTCCACGGTAAGTGAAGAACCGCTTTTCTTTTTTCGCCTTTTTGTTTTGCATGACACCGTCCACTCAGGGATACTGGGGTCTCCATCTTCATTTGAAATTTTAGCAGCGTCACTGGATCCACCTGGCTTTTCTTGCAAATGAAATAGCTGATGGAAATATTCGGTGATCCACTGCTCCCGCTCTTTCTCCTGCTCATCATATTCGTCATTATAGGGAGCGTTCTTTTCGGTTCGTGCCGAGTTCAGGCACCCCCACCATTCTTGGGGTGTTTTATGGGTGTGACTCAGTTCGGGTTCCTCATAAGAGATGTCTTCCTCTTTATTGGACTGGAAGGGCCACTCTTCCGTGGGGTAGGGTTCATTACAGGAAAGCTGCATCTTGTCCTCCATTTTGTGGCTATCAGGTGTAATTTTCTTCCTGACCTCAGGAGGCGCTATTGCAGCTGTTGCCACTTATTTGCTAGAAGCCCCAATTGTGGTAGTCCTACAGGTGGGCATATTTTGCTTGTAGAGGTCGTAGCTCTCACAGGCATCTCTGCAGACTTTTTCTTTCTTGGGTAAGTTTTACAATATCAGCAGTGCTGTGCACACATTTTCTCTCATCAGGTATACAGGATGTGCAGTTGCTACAGTAGTTAAAAAAGTATATTTGCTTTACACCATTTACTTGCTAGGTAACTGTAATCTCTCATTAGGTATGCTGGATGTGCAGTTGCTAGGTAAAAACTTCTGTTTGCTTTACACCATTTACTTCAAGGATCTCAATCACTACAGATGCTTGCGGAACATGTGCACAAGTCAAACAAGGCATGCAAAAGCACAATATTACTCTGACAATCTCCACCAAAATACATCAAACCCAGCTAACTTCTGGAAGGTTATCAACAATATATTCCAGCCTCCTAACCATCAACAACCAAGTAATATCACTAAGGGGGATATTACTCTGACAAACCCCACTGACATTGCAAATGCATTCAATGATTACTTTGTGGGGTGTGCCACTAACTTATTAGCGAAACGCAGCCCAAACCACAAACCTGAATCTCATCCTGAGAGTGCCCACATAGCCCCACCCCTTCCCAACACTGCCCACAATTTTCAATTTGGCCCAGTATCTGAAGAGGAGATTACACAAGCGCTCCTCAAATTAAAACTAAGCAGCCAATGTGGACCCGACTTACTACAATCTAGGTTCCTACGACTTGGTGCCCCAGCCATTGCCAAACCAATTGCTTCCATAGTCAACTCTATCCTGTCTGCAGGCCATATCCCTAAGACCTGGAAAACTGCCAGAGTTGTCCCAATCTTCAAAAGTGGGGTCAAAAACACTGTCTCAAACTACAGACCAATCTCACTTCTCCCAATTCTATCCAAAGTCATGGGAAAATGTGTCCACTCCCAATTAACCGACTACAACACCAAGACAAATTCCCTAGCCAATACCAATCTGGCTTTCGCCCCAAACACTCCACCGTAACTACCCTGCTAAAAGTTTGCAATGAAATACAGTGTGGAATGGAACGGGGACAACTCACTGGTGCAGTATTCCTAGATTTTGCAAAGGCTTTTGATACAGTTGATCATGCTATCCTGCTTAACAAACTCCAGAGCTCTGGAATAGGGAAGCATGCTTTAAACTGGTTTCAGTCCTACCTATCAGGAAGATCCCAACATGTGTCCATCTCAGGCTCTTACTCCAACCCCCTGGATATCACCTGTGGTGTCCCGCAAGGCTCTGTTCTGGGGCCCCTACTCTTCTCAGTGTTCATTAATGATCTTCCCATAGCTTGTAAGGAAGCCTCATTACACATGTATGCAGATGACACAATCCTATATGCACACAGCCATAGCCTCTCTGACCTTCAACACATACTTCAGTCTGACTTTTTCAGACTCGAAAACTGGATTTCCCAAAACAAACTGTTTTTAAACACTGACAAGACTGTAACAATGGTATTTGGGACCAAGACTAAATTCTTAAAGCTTCCAGCGACTGAGCTCCATATTAGAACCAACACTAACACCACCCTAACTCCTGTTACCAGTTTTAAATATCTGGGCTTATGGTTTGACTCCCACTTAACATTCGGGATGCACATTGATACCCTGACAACCAAGATCTATGCCAAACTAGGGGTACTTTACAGGAACAAATCCTCCCTAAGTCTCCTGGTCAGAAAGCGTATCGCACAGCAGATGCTAATGCCAATTATTGACTATGGAGACATAGTATATGGCACGGCACCTCAAACCCACCTTAGCAAACTTGACACCCTCTACAATTCAATTTGTCGTTTTGTTCTCCAATGCAACTACAACACACATCACTGCGAAATGCTCAAAGAACTAGATTGGTCATCACTAGAGTCTAGGCGCAAAGTTCACCTTTCCTGTCTTGCCTTTAAATTATTTATGGGCAAGCTACCCAGCTACCTGAACAAGCTCCTCACCCCTACCACATGCAGCACCTATCATCTGAGATCTGACTCCAAAAGACTGTTCATGGTCCCAAGGCTCAACAAAGTATCCGGCTGTTCCTCCTTCTCTTACCGTGCACCCCAAAACTGGAACAACCTACCAGAGACTCTCACATCCACCACCAGTTTAAGTTCTTTCAAATCTAAGGCTGTCTCACATTTTAATCTGGTCTGTAACTGTTACATACGCCCATCTTATACTATATTAGTGAAAGCACTGTATGCATGCATGCATGCATGCCTGCCTGCCTGCCTGGATGTCCGGTGTCCCTAGGGGAAATCTGATTGGTCCCTTGGCCCGCCCCCGCACACCTCTCATTGGCCTGAGGCGGAGTGACGGGCCAAAGGACACAGGGACACAAACACACACACACAGGGACACACACAGGGACACACACAGGGACACACACACACACAGGGACACACACACACAGACACAGGGACACACACACACAGGAACACACACACACAGGGACACACACACACACACACAGGGACACACACAGGGACACACACACACACACACACACACACACACACACACACACACACACACAGTAGGGGGGGGTGTACATTAGCAGCATGTATAACCCGGGGGGTGGGGCTCACATACCCACCGGTCCCGGAGCCTCCGCCTCTTCCTCCCCGAACATCAGCCTCCACACCCGCGCGCACCTCCTCCTCTCCCGTGTCTCCCTGTTTCCCGCGCTTTTAGCCCCCCCCCACCCCCCCCGGCGCCGCTACAGTCAGCGGGGGAGCGAGCGAGCCCCCGGGACACAGCAGGGGAGCGCCCACAACAAGCTGCCTCCCGCCTCTGATCCACGTGGGACCTTCCGGACGGGTGAGTGAGCGGCCTTCACCTCCCCTCACCCCCCTTCACCCAACCCTCACCCCCTTCACCTCCCCTCACCCTCCCCTCACCCCCCTTCACCTCCCCTCCACCCCCTCCCCCCCCCCGGCGCCGCTACAGTCAGCGGAGGAGCGAGCGCCCGGGACACAGCGGGGGAGCGGCCACAACAAGCTGCCTCCCGCCTCAGATCCACGTGCGAGCTGCCGGACGGCTGAGGGAGCGGCCGGACGGCTGAGGGAGCGGCCGGACGGGTGAGGGAGCGGCCGGACGGGTGAGGGAGCGGCCGGACGGCTGAGGGAGCGGCCGGACGGGTGAGTGAGCGGCCTTCACCTCCCCTCACCCCCCTTCACCTCCCCTCACCCACCCCTCACCTCCCCTTCACCTCCCCTCCACCCCCCCTTCACCTCCCCTCCACCACCCCCTTCACCTCTCCTCCACCCCCCCCTTCACCTCCCCTCCACCCCCCCCTTCACCTCCCCTCCACCCCCCCTTCACCTCCCCTCCACCCCCCCTTTACCTCCCCTCCACCCCCCACCCCCTTCACCTACCCTCCACCCCCACCCCCTTCACCTCCCCTCCACCTCCCCCCCTTCCCACCACCTCCCCCCCTTCCCAACACCTCCCCCCCTTCCCCCCCCCTTCCCACCACCTCCTTCCCACCACCTCCCCCCCTTCCCACCACTTCCCCCCTCCTCCCCACCACCTCCCCCCCTTCCCCCCTCCTCCCCACCAACTCCCCCCTTCCCACCACCTCCCCCCCCCTTCCCACCACCTCCCCCCTCCCCCCTTCCCCCCTCCTCCCCACCACCTCCCCCCCTTCCCCTTCCCCCCCACCACCTCCCCCCCTTCCCCCCTTCCCCCTTCCTCCCCACCACCTCCCCCCCCTTCCCCCTCCCCCCTTCCCCCTCCCCCTTCCCCTCCCCCCCCTTCCCCTCCCCCCCTTCCCCTCGCCCCCTCCCCCCTCCCCCTCCCCCCTCCCCCTCCCCCCCTCCCCCCCCTCCCCTCCTTCCCCCCCTTCCCCCCCCTCCCCCCCTTCCCCTCCTCCCCCCCCTCCCCCCCTTCCCCTCCTCCCCCCCTTCCCACCCTTCCCCTCCCCCCCTCCCCCCTCCCCTTCCCCCCCCTCCCCCCTTCCCCCCCCTCCCCCCTTCCCCTCCCCCCCTTCCCCTCCCCCCCTTACCACCTTCCCCCCTCCTCACCTCCTCCCCCTCCCCTTGCCACCTCCTCCCCCCCCCCTTCCCACCTCCTCCCCCCCCTTCCCACCTCCTCCCCCCCCCCTTCCCACCTCCTCCCCCCCTTCCCACCTTATTGGTCCCTTGGCCCGCCCCCGCACACCTCTCATTGGCCTGAGGCGGAGTGACGGGCCAAAGGACACACAGGGACACACACACACACACACACACACACGTAGACACACACACACACGTAGACACACACACACACACACGTAGACACACACACACACACACACACACACACACGTAGACACACACACACACACACACACACACACGTATACACACACACACGTAGACACACACACACACGTAGACACACACACACACGTAGACACACACACACACACATGTATACGTAGACACGTACGTATACTCACACATGGAGACATACACACAGGTATACACACACACAGGTATACACACACAGGTATACACACAGGTATACACACACATGTATACACACACATGTATACACACACATACACACACACACATGTGTATACACACACATGTATACACACACACACACATGTATACACACACACATGTGTATACACGCACACATGTGTATACACACGTGTATACACACGTGTATACACACACAAACATGTTGTATACACACAATGTATACATACACACATGTATACATACACACACATGTATACACACACACACATGTACACATACACACACACACACATACAATGTATACACACAAACATGTATACACACACACACTATCCCCAGCACCACCACATCAGCACACCGGTATCCCATGCCCCCCCAGCACACTGGCATTCTCGGCTCCCCGCCATTCTCAGCCCCCATCAGCACCCACACATCGCCACCTTTGCACCTCCCCCATCGGCACACCCACATCAGCACCAAACCCTCCCAAATCAGCACACCGATACAATCACCATCAGTACAGCCACAGCAGCACTACCACCACACATGGGCCGTGTGGACCACTCCCCACCCAAATGCCACACCCACACCACAAACATCCCGGGCAACGCCGGGGCTCTCAGCTAGTAACATATATTTTCTTTAACGGTGCATGCAATGTCTTGTATATAATGTATACCCTGTTCATTTATGTAACTGTATTTGTAACCATGTATTATTTGTCTTAACTCTGTGCCCAGGACATACTTGAAAACGAGAGGTAACTCTCAATGTATTACTTCCTGGTAAAATATTTTATAAATAAATAAATATCAGATTTTTGTGCGTGAATATATATGTACTGTATGGGCCATTTTACACATTTACACGGCATGGTGTAGCTAAGCTGTGTTCGGTGCTGCTGACACCTGTACAACTCTATGTATAAAGTTCATGAGCATGTATTGTATACTCAAAGCACAGGATATTTTGTTAATCATATCTTTATTGTCGGTTTTATGCTACATTATAGAAAAATTCTTCAAAGTTTTTAATGCTCTGTACCTTATCATTTAATCTGTGAAGAATCTTAAAACCAGTCCCTCAAAAAGTATCACAAACTACAAAAGCAGGAGCAAGTGTCGGGGCCCGTTCGATTCTGGAAGTTGCATACACTGTCACAGGAGACCAGATTTATTAACACCTTTTATACCGGGATCATTTGATTGAGCAAGACAAAGCAATAAAATAAATTGTAATTTATTCCACCATTAGACATACACACAATGTAACACAATTTGCACTGAAAACACACTTACTGGGAACGGGGCTAACAAAATAAATGTTCCTTGGAACGAAATTCCAATGACCGGGAGGTACTCACAAAAGTCCTGGAACGCAATTCGGCATACAATACCAGCCGCGACCGCTACGTCCCCGAAAAACGGGACTTAGAAAATGTCTTGAGTAAAAATCTCTGAAACCGGCTCGCGTCTATTTCTCACAGAGCATCTTTTTCGTAACTTGAATTTGCCGCTGATGGTTTGGAGCTTGGAATCTGAGGTCCTGATTGGCTGCAAAGTTCCTTATATGTTTTGGATTCACATTCAGAAACCACTACAACCAATCAGAGCGTGGGAATTCTCCTGCCAGCCTATCACCGATTTTCCAGTTTGCTGAAGCCGTGTGGGTACCGATTTTGATTCTGCTAAGGAGCATGTGCCAACCTGGCACCTCTGCCTCTAAGCATATCGATCCCACCCACTGTCCAGGCTCCGCAGAGTCTGGAGAAGTGCAAATGGTCACCGGATAACCCTTTGTTAGCCCAGGATGGGGATACTCAGATAACTACAGTACTACTCCTGTGCTAACACCTTGGCATCCCTGAGGCTTTCAACTCCGGGTCCCGAGCAGACTCAGTGGTGCCAAGCTGGGTAGCCACCTAGTCTCTAGGAACCACAGACTTGGAAATCCCAGTCACATTTACATTTATCAAATAAACCTTTAATAAAATATACTTTGACTCTGTGTCTTGTGTTTAAACATGTCTAAGTCTTCTGCTCTGGTGTCAGGGATAGAATAAGAATATATGTTCCCTACTCTTACCAGCCTTATCCCTGGCACACTGCAAAACTCTGACTTTAGCTTCATACACAAATAAAAACCACACAGCTTTATTACCTAGCTGGAGTACCCCCTGAACCCCTGTACCAGGTTCAGGGTGACTGGGGCATGAACTGGGCATGTCACCTTATGCTGGGAATCCCAGGACCATTCTGGGGATACCTTGATCCCCAATGCACTTTTTACCTTTCCTGTTTGTGCTGAAGCAGGGAACCCTGGCGGTGAGTAGCAAGAACGTTTCCAGGGTAGGATTTTGCCGGAGCACTGTGCTTCAATGTGCCCGAGAATCTCTGGGTACATCTTTGGGGTATCCCATAACTGGGATCTCCGCTACATAGCCACAATCTGAAAGAAGTTTCTCCGCAAAACCCACCCTAAAACTCACAGCCACACAAGCTCCTCTGGCCAGCACTTCTGGAAAGGTAAAAACACAAAAATACTGTATTGCCGCATAATTTAAACACAGTCTCAGTGATGCATATACGACAGACAGGTCCAAGAGCTGACACTCTAGGACCTTCACACACAGATCAAGGGTAACCAAGTGGGCTTAACCTTTATTATTGAGCCTGGTTACCCCTCACCGTCACAGACACTTGTTCCTGCTTTTGGGTTGGCCGGCTGGGCCCCTTCCTCTGGCAGACCACGCTGAATTGTGCCATGTGCAGGTGGGCCCTCCTCCATTCCTCAACAACTCCCCGCACCAATGCTCCTGTTCAACAATTATGACCTTGATTGTACCAGATGCCGGCAGAGCGATCTGGTGACGTCCCCCTCACGCTGCTGCCAAGCGGCATCTTGAACATACAGGGGAGAGAAGAGAAGCAGAGACAGGGAGGCGTGGCCGTGAGTGGTTCACCCTCATTGGCTGAACCACTCACATGATGCGGCCGTTGCATGCCAGAAACTATTTTGAAAATCTCTTCAGGAGTCTGCCGCCCTGCAGGTTCAAGCGGCGCGCACGGTGCTACAGGTATGTGTACATTGTTTTTTTTGTATGTTGTTTATGAGCAGCCAGCGGTTTTAGTTATAATCATGGCCTAAGGACCCAGAGCAAGACTGTAGTACTAAACCTGGGAGAGCTGCAAACCCGTCAATGCAGCTTTTAGACCAGTCATTTTCAATCCGGGGTTCCATGGAACCCACCCCTCAGGGGTTCCGCCGCTGCCAGGGGGGAGACCTGGGACAATTCTTCCAGCTTTCCCAGGCTCAGCAGCACTCCACGCAGATGTGACTCGGTGGCTACCCAGCTCAACAGCAGCACGGTTACTGTGATCCTTCCTCTCCCTGCTCCTGTCTGTGCCGGAAGTCGCGTTCAACTTCCGGCTGACAGGAGGAGGGAGCTGCACATCGGTGTAAGAGAGAGGGGGGAGAGTGTAAGGGGGTTGAAGAGTGTAGGGGGAAAAGACAGAGGGGGTGAGAGAGGGGGAGAGTGTAAGGCCGAGTCCATAGTGGAAAGCGCTAGCTTACGTGCTCCTCCGTGATCCAGCATCGCGTTTGAAATACAAACTTGTTTGTATTGCGAAGCGCCACTCTTCCTGTAGCGCATGTGCACGGGCGCACTATTCGCATATGCATTGGCATCCAAGTGTTTGTTTCAGCGCGAGCTACGGAGCTTGCGCCGTATCATGCAGTAGGGACGCGGACAAAGGGCAGAGTGTAAGGGGAGAAGAGTGGGGAGAGTGTAAGTGGGAGAGTGTAAGATGGAAGAAAGGGAGAGAGTGTAAGGGTGGAAGAGAGGGAGTGGAAGGGGGTAAGAGAGAAGGGGAGAGTGTAAGGAGGCAAGAGAAAGGGGGTGAGTAAGCTGGCAAGAGAGATGGGGAGAGGGTGAGGGGGAATGGAAGGGGAGAAGAGAGGGAGAGTGGAAGGGGAGGAGAGAGGGGGGAGAGTGGAAGGGGATAAGAGAGGGGAATAGTGTAAGGGGAGAAGAGAGGGGGGGAGAGTCCAGGTCCCGCTGGAGGCTGCTGCACGCGTGCCAGGCATTCTAGCGGTGCGTGCACAGCTGAAAACTGCGATCTGCAGTCTGTTAGCAGCAGAGGCACGGGCGGGTGTGCACAGCCATGACGGGGGGCGTCAATACTTTTTATTACAAACAGAGAGTACCGATACTTTTTAGTTACACATGCAGAGTACCCATACTTGTATTTGCACTGTATTATGAAAGGGATTTATCTTATTGCCCAAAGGCGTGTGTTGCAAGCCAGTGAAACGCGCTGAGTGAAATCACTGTGAATCACTGTGTAGGACACTTACACAGTGCTGCTTGTTCTCCTGCTCATCATCCGGGTATCCAACCCGGAAGTGCGGGAGCCGATACGAGAGACGCAAGCACCGCTGAGGAGAGGAGTGTTGAAAACGCCAGGGATCCCAGCGTGCACTCGTTTATGCTCATAATGCTTTTTACTATCTGAGTGTATAATTTTTACTCATTTATCAATAAAATTTTATATCAGTCTGCACTATTGCTCTTTTACCTTATTCACGGAGGTCACCCTACATCAAGACGTACAGAACCATACATCATTGCCACTGATTTGGGATATGTACAAAAGAAAGGGGAATGTTAGTACACCACCTGTTGGATTCAAAAGACAGTCTCTACACTGCCACAAACATGTTGCACTATTGTGTGTTTTTGTATGTAACCCTGTTTCCCCCGCCCAATCTCACATTGGGCCTCTCTCTGGGAAACTCGCTCTGGTTACATGGCATAGTGTGGTGCAAACCTGCTGGTAACAAGGGGCCCTGGGCTTTCCGCATGGTGTTGTAGGGGAATGACAGGACAGGCTTCTGGAGTCTTGCCCGAATAGTACTTACAGGTGCAGCGCCTCCATCTCGTGCAGCCCCCAGGTCTCTGCAGAAGAATCTCGTTCCCCCTCCTCCCAATAGACTTCACTCTCAGGAAAGAGGTATAATAAAACTCAGGATTCTTTATTTGTCTTTCTGTATTTGGCAGCAGTTGGAAGGGTATCCAACCTCAGGATGTCCCTGGATCCACTCCCAGCCAAAGGGCACCAGGAGCGGTCCTTGCTCTTCCCTTATCCCCTGGAGGAATAGGAGGTAACAGTTTCCCTTCGCTCCCCTAAGAGAGGGCCTCAAACTACCAGAGCCCTGACAGCTTAGTTTGGGTAAACCAGCCTCTCTCACGGTAGAGGCAGACTGCCTAAATACAGACAATGCAGTGCCTTAAGTACCAGTCCAGTAGGAACCAACCCTGTGCCTCTGATTGGACACAAGGCCTGATTAAACTACCTTCCCTGACAGTGGGGAAAATCCATGATTACTCCTGGCAACCTACCCTTACTAGGCTTTACTGCCAGGAGAGCAGACCTATAGCCCAAAAACCAATCAGGGCTACATGTATTTTTCATATACACCTGTGCTCCCCAAGACCTGGAAAACTGCAAACACAGGATTGTAGTGTATGTCTTTATTTATATAGCGCCAAAAGTGTACTCAGCGCTTCACAAAGAATACATACAGATTGAAAAAGAAATCCACTAAGGGTTTAAGCTGCACCAACAGCTATCACTTATGATTTATTACACATTTATTGTGATTACATTGCACTTGTACTTATCACGAATTTCACTTTAAATAATCTCTCGTATCACCGGGCACTCTCTTATTACAAAACCTGCACTTATTTTTGGTTTAAGCGCCATTCTGAGAGCAGTTTGTTTCCTACGCAGCACGGAGGAGCCAGAAGACACACAGCAGTTTTCTCCTCACTTGACCCCTGAAAGCAGGCGGCCGCGCGCACGACCCCCCTCCCTTGCACTTGGCGAGTACGCGAGAAGCCACTGGGAGGGGCCAGCGGGTGGGAGAGAGGGAGGGAGGAATCACCGCTATGTGACGTCTTCCGCGCGCCAGGCCGTACAAGGGGGCGGGGACACAGCTGCGCGCGCAGGGACATCTCACGGGAAAAGGAAGAAGCTGAACATCCAGGACACAGCGGCCGCTGCCTGTCACTCCATCCCCGCCAAGGAAACCGGGGGAACGAGAATAACGAAATAATAATAATAAAAAACAGTTTTAAAATAACAAAGGCAGATTTAAGAGGGGGAAAAAAAAAACTCATCATCATCACACCTTCTGGCTGAGGGAGAGCGCCCGCGCGCGCTCGTGTAGATCCTCCCCCGGTCAGGCTCGCGCACGCTCGTGCAGATCCTCCCCGGTCACAGGCTCGCGCACGCTCGTGCAGATCCTCCCCGGTCACAGGCTCGCGCGCGGGTAGCTGCGGCTTTCGGTCGCCCTCGGTGACGTCACAGGCCCTCGCGAGATCCGGCGTTAGTGGCTGCGCACGGCAGAGGTTCCGTGGTGTCTGCGAGAGAGGACAGGGAGGGATGATGATGATGGAGCCGCCGCCACCACCACAAGAGCAGCAGCAGCCGGCGGCGAGAGACGACGACGAAGACGACGAGGAGGAGGAAGGGGAGAGCCCGGCGCAGGTCAGCCACGAGCCGAGTCACGCGCCGGCGGAGCTGAGCAAGTCCGCGAGAGGCCTGGTGAGGATGTGCGACCTGCTGCTGAAGAAGAAGCAACAGCGGCAGCAGCGGCGGAGGCACCAGGGAAGCACCGCGGCCTCCCCCACCGGGGCACGGCCGCCCAGCGCCAGCCGCAGGCAGAAGAGGAGCCGGAGCAGCCGCACGGCCAGCAGCAGCAGCGACACCGACAAGACCAGCGACAGCAGCCAGGAGGAGGAGGAAGAGGAGGAGGAGGTGTCCGAGGTGAGCAGGGGGCCGCAGCGGGCTGGGTGTGATCGGGTTAGGCAGGGGATCTGCAGCATAGTGGGGAAGTTGCAGCTATCTATGTATCTATTCCTCGTATGTATATATATATATATATATATATACACACACACAAATCACAGGTATTCACTGTCCCTCTTAAACATGAAAGATAATTTTATTAAGGAAATGGACCGTTTGGTCCACACAGCGCAATACAAATATTGGTCATCTTTAAAAGTTACCGTGTCTGTGATTTGGACTTTTCTGTGCTATGGACAAAGGACGCACCCAGCCAAGTGAATCCTATTACGTGAGTGAGAGGGAAGTGCGTGCCACATAGCGTAATCCAGTATAACATTTAATGTGGTTATTAAACCTCTTAAATAGATACTCAAACATAGTAACTGAGCCTTTTTTTAGCGAGAAAATCTCACGGTATAACCGATGCTCGCGTTGTCCAGCTGGATCAGCCACAATGACCGAGAAGCAATTTCTCACCCAGTCAGATAATAAATATGGATTTGGTGCTCCACAGCAGGAGGAGAAAGACCGGCAACCAC
Organism: Ascaphus truei; assembly: GCF_040206685.1. Taxonomy (NCBI): domain Eukaryota; kingdom Metazoa; phylum Chordata; class Amphibia; order Anura; family Ascaphidae; genus Ascaphus; species Ascaphus truei. Next base: position 341,241,119 of record NC_134483.1, on the reverse strand, counting down.
TTACTAGTAAAACACCAATGTGGCAAAGTTTCACTGAGTTCAGTAACTCTCACTAGTGCAATGACGTACACCTGATGAAGTTACGTGGACCGTGAAGAAATGCGTAGGAGCGTTTTGCTTACTGCGTGTACGTCATCACAGTTATTGAACTCAGAGGAACTTTGCCACTGTTTGCATTGTTCGCTACAGTGTTTTACTAGCAATTAGTTGCTGGTGCATCTTCTCCTGCTGTGGGCCACTGCATCCACATTTATCATAATCTGCCTTGAGTATCGTGGCTGGGCGACATTAGCGTTGGTTATATCGTGAGAGGACTGACATCTGTTGTACATCATGAGATTTTATCTCCCAAAAGCGCCATTCCTTACTATATTTGTGAATTGATCTATTTACGATTTTTTTTTTTAATTACCACCTTAAATGTTATACTGGGTTACGTGGCACGCGCTTCCCTCTTCTATTTCTAGATCTTCCTTAGGCCGAGTCCCCTGTGCCGCTGACCGTGCGGTGCTTGACGAGGTTGCTTCTGGCAATTTCAATTTTTATGTCCCCGCTCACGCGGTGTGCGCGGGCACGAACACTCACCCACGCTTGTATAAACAAAAAAAATTTGACTTTGAGCCGCGCTCAGTTTGCCTGCAACCCCCCCCCCCCCCCACACCGTGCGCGCTTGCGAAATAGACAGGACGCCGTTGCTCATGCTTGGAGAATTGGGGATGTCACCGCTCAAGCATGAGTGCAGTCAGCGGCACAGGGGACTCAGTCTCAGATGTTTTTCATCCCCTCGGTAGCTGCGTTATCTGTCGCTGCCCTTATCGCATTAGATTCTATATTTATTCATGGACTATATATTATTGTTTTGCATCTTTTATTCACGTTCTATTATCACTTATTCATTTATTCCATTTGTTCAATTGTTAACCAATTTTTGTGTAATGTTTGTTTCACTTCACTTGATACAAGGACACGTTACTTTTCCCATACTTGGGTATAACTTAAGGCTATTTTCCGTTGTGCACGCGCAGTGGTTACACATTTGTGGCGGGCATGCTCAGGCTGAAATGTCAGTGAGGATACTAGGATCAGAATACATTGATCTTCATCATTGCAATATGTACCCAGATCAAGCGCAGCTTTTCCCACTAGTAAATAAATCTCACTACTCCTGTTTGACACACATTCAGATGGTTTGCCATCTGATGTAGGGTAATATAAGTGTTGTATCTTCAAAACAAAGCGTATGCACATTTAAATGATAATTGTATTGTAGCAAATATGGTTGTAAGTGCTGCCTGTCTGGCATTGAAGGTGCTAAAGTGTGGTGATTACTGCCAATGCATGGCCCATCCAAAACAATAGACCTGTATGGGGAGGTGTTATACTGTACTGAACTGAAAGTGGTTTATAATACGTTTACTTTCCCTATTGGATCTTCATCATGCTCAGACAGGCTCACACTTTTATTGTTGTCTCACTGGGGACAGAAACATTGGTATTTTTTGTTTTTTTCCCTCCCCCTATTTGCATGCATGGGCATTTTGTACTTTAACAATGTTTGTACTCCTTAATGCACGTTGTATGTGTATGCAACTCAGTAAATTGTTAGGACCTTACAGTACATAGATGTGCCAGACCATGCTGTAACAGTAACCTATTGCTTGGGTTAATTTGTGTTAGAATAAGCATGTGGTGTGTGCATCATATGTAGAATGTCAGCTGCATCTCTTACTGTTGGGATAGAATTAAAAAATATCTTTCAAAGTGGTGCGGGCATGTTCAGAATAAGTTCAGAATAATAGTGAAACTCCTCCACGAGCGCTGCTTTTGAAAAGCAGGCTTGTCGCTGAAAATATGTAGAATCAGTAAGTTAAAAAAATGAAATGACTGCAAAGTTACACTGATTTTTAAAAAAAAAATTGTTGTCCCTATGTTACGTGGAACTCACATCTTCCTCTGTTATACTTCGGTTATAAAATGCCGCATGTGCCTGAGTCTTTGGGAGTTTACTGGCCAGCAGGGTTCTCCCCAGAGCCACTTATCCCATACATATTACACTACCCAAGCAAATCATAGACTATTATGAAATACAAGGCACATTTGACTGTTTTCAGGTGGATCACACCATGCTATTAATAATAAAAAAAACTGGGTTCATTTAAATATGGCGCCATGGTCTATTGCAGGTGGTAAAGAGAAATTGTAAAATGTTTAATTTTATTTCCGTAAAAAATTGTCATTATAAAGCATATGGTTGTGTGGCATAAAACGGACTAACAGTTTTTCTTTCAGCTCATCAGAATGTGATGAAATGCCAACTTTATAGAAAAATCTGCAGTGTTGTCAGTGTCTGCTTCTCCAAACATTAACCACATCAAGGAAGATTTCTATAAAACAAATGAGAAACGCACGCGCCTTAGTGTGATCAAGTACAAAAAAGAGTTTAATAAGATCTTGGACAAGCTCACTAACACGGTATCAGATAAACACTTACATGGTATATAGAACTGGCAATAGGTTTTACTGGACATCCATTTCGTGTAGTACTCTCAGGTCACAGCAGTAATTGGGAGTGAGGAATAGATCAAGGACCTTGGTTTATGCGGGCAGAGTCCCAACCAAATCCTGCGTGTTCCTGGGGCACGTGTCTACTATGGACACCCGTACTCTCAGTGACTTAGGCTACGCTTATAGTGCCGGCGACGTCAGGCTACGGTTGCTGGAAAAATCAAATTGAGATGACTTCAGACCAAGCCGCCGCGTCGCGCTTACTATAAGCGCACGCGACGGCGGCTATGCATTTGTTTTGACACTACTTGGTTGTCGCCGTCACTATAAGCGCAGCTTTACTGTCACACCGCAACATAGCTTTACTTGGTTACTGACACGGATTTGAAGCTGTAGAGGTGATTGTTAGTCTTCATTATGACAGTAACTTCCATGCAGAATTTGGTTCTTGGTTGGAACTCTCCCCACATACAATTTGGATACTTTGCACATAAACTGAGGTCCTTGATCTATTCCTCACTCCTGATTAGTCGATTACTGCTGTCACAAGATATTTGTTTAATATTGGGCATTGATCGACAATATAATTTTGAAAATGTACTTGATGAACATGTAGATTAAATAAATGAAATGTTTAAGTGCAGCTTGTCTAGGTTCTGTCTTGGTGAAACCCTCTGGCACATTAATGGAAACAATTGAGAAGTAGCATATATTTTAATGTCCAAGTGATATGCTACAATGCACAACCTTTACGTGCAGAGAACTGTACATTAGGTGTGTTTTGGCTTTGACGTGCTGTCATGTGCCCTTTTTGCACATTGTCTCGAGCCAGAGAGAGACCTGTATTTCTGTACCAAAACTCTGGCTGAAACATAAAAATGTATGTATTTCCTCACTTTATCATATTACACATGGTACGGGAAAAAGAACCACCTGACTAGCTATCACTTTTTCTACCTAGTTTTATAGCTGCGATGTCATGACGAAATGAGTGCACACGCACATCCAGTTTCGACCTTGATTGTTTTCGTAGTTCTCTAGAGTAGACAATACTTCTTGTTGACTAGGTTTTCAGTTTTTGCTATGCTCAGAGCCATATTCCCCTTCACTCTACTTTTCTGTGGTATAAAAATAAGGGCTTTATTCTTCCATTATTCATATTGTGCCCTGAAGCAGTTTAACAAGTCAGTAGTACTGAAATGTATTTGTATTGATGTAATAAAATCTTAATTGTAATAGATATTACACTGCAATATTTATTACATGTAAAGTGGCATAGTTTAAAGCGGCAATCCTGCCTGTGCGCCATCTCCCCCACCTTTCCCCCCACTCCCTCTGTTCTGATTCTCATCACCGGGCACCTCTTCCAATATCGGTGCTATATGTAGTTTTTTTTTTTTTTTTGGCCAGTTTTGACACGCACAAAACTACAAATGTCAGTGGACTACAAACTTGGGAGTCACCGTCGCCAAAAGAGAGCTGTGACTTCGTCTTCCAGTGACATTCCAACTTTTCTATTGGACACCGGAGCGAGCACTGACCGTTGTGGTCATATTGTTTCCTTAATTTGCTCTGTGCTCACTGCTCCTGAGCCTGGGGAGTCCCTGGACGTTGGAGGACCATAAATGAGCTATGTGGGACCCACTGGTTCAGGTAGGATTGCTGCTTTGTCACAGCCTGCAATCTGAGTGTCCAGTAAATCTCCCAGCAGCGTTTCATACTGTTTCATAATGTTGGTGGAGGCTGTTATTTCCCGGCATCTTCTGCTGCAAAATACCTACATTTCATGCTATTAACTAGAAACTTGTGTTTGCTTAACACAATGTTAATCAGTGGTCCCTGCCCCTTCACCATGTTTGATATTAAGGGCTTTATTCTATATTGTCTGAAAGCAGTTCTTTACAACCTGAAAATGGTTTCATTCGACTACATAGAATTGTACCCCCTAACTCGTGATTTTTTTTTTAAGCTGCCCCTGCTGCTCCATGCTGTGAAAAACAAATAGGTCTCCTACTTTATCTATGCAAATATGGGGGAAAAGATTCACTTTAAGTAGCTTGGCTCACTGTAAGGCTAAGGCCCCGCTCCCAGAGTCAGCGCACCCGCACTGCAGACAGGCGGTGCGCTGACATACACAGACCGCGATATGCGGTCTGTAGGGAGCGGGAGGTGGGCGGGAGTGGGAGGCTTGACAGGGAGGGGGGCGTGGCTTGAGCGGAGGGACCCGCTACTCTACCCCCCCCCTCCCTCCACGGACTCGGGCTGGAGCTGCTGAGGGTAACTTTAAACACACACACGCAGGCACTCATACACATACATACATACACGCTCTCACGCACTCATACACACACACGCGCGCACTCGGGCACACACATACACACACGGACAGGCACGCACTCAGACACACACACAGACAGGCACTCGCCTGCTTTCACTCCACACCGCTCCCCGAAGCCTCTCCTCCCGAAGCCTCCCCTCCCCATTGGCTCACAGCCACACCACGTGACGCGTCAACGCTAGGAAACACCATTCTCTTGTGTCTCCTAGCGGCTGACGCGCCAGAGCGTGTAGTCAGCTGTGCCGCCAGGGGAGACCGGGACCGGCTCGCGAGGATTCCCCTGCTGGTGGGGAACTCGCGACATGGCCGCCCGCGCCAACGAGCGCAGCGGGACCGAGGCCTATGGCCGAGTTTATAGTACTTGCTACGGCGACTGCGGCGTTGTGCAGCCCGTAGTAAGTACATGTTGTCCGCGGGAGTAAGCTTGGAGTTGGGAGGAGTTTCATTTCCTTTTGTGTGATTCATGAAGTGCTTGTTCAGCCAGTCTCCCATCCCCTTATCTTTATTGTTTATATGATGAGGACAAGGTGAGATAAGGGTAAATAAAACACTTAATTGACATCATTCCCCATTCAGAGACCCCTAAGGCCTTGGATATAGTGGGCACATGCGCGATGGAGCGCATGGCGTCATGCCCGCCTGTTGCCTGAGTGAACTGTGGACTCAAATCGCTCGCGACAGGGTGGTGCAGGCGTCACGAGGCTGGTTCACCCTCATTGGCTAAACGTAAGAAGATCCAATTTTTTTTGTCTGCTCAAAATTCTGCGTGCGTTCGCGCTCATTATGGCCGGCCCTTTAGAGCTGCTGCATTTTGTTTGCGCCGTCGCTCGCACTATGGACGTAGCCTAAGGCTGCGTTTAGTTCCGGCTACGGGTGACATCACCCATCTCCATAGCCCTTGCGAACGTTGTAATTTGAGTTTTGAAGACGTCTCTTGCTACAAGGAGAGTGACGTCACACAATTACAGAAACGCACACACCCCCCCCCCTCTCCCTGCACTCACACACACAGACACATCCTCCCTCTCCCTGCATCAGAATATCTGATTGGTTTACATGGTGAGACCGTCACTGTAAAAATCAAATTCTACTGACTACAGAGATTTAGATCGCGCCTACTATAAGCGCATGCAACGGATTCAATGCATTTGTTTTGACTCGCTGTCACCGACACTATAAGCGCAGCCTAAGACATGTAATTTGTCATTTCTAAAAAATTAAAGCAGCCAAATCTATGCTACCATGGTTGGGTATGTTTAGCGAAGCCGGGTAAACTGTTACATTATTTTAAGAGAGGTTGTTTACATGCTTTTATGTGGGATTGCAGTCAAAGCACATCTTTAAAAACAAAAAGATTGAAGCAGGTGGTTTCCGGAGCTGAATCTCTGATTTCAACTCTGGGGCCCCCTGCTTCCTGAGATACTGGTCTCCGTATGTCGTCATTCGGAATGGCGTCTTTAAATGTCCCCAATAGGAACGTCATCCGCTGTGGCTTCCTAATGGGCTGCATGACTGGGACATTTAAACTGAAGAGACACTGGCACCCTATACAGAGGTAAGTATCTCAAGAAGCAGGGGGTCCTTGAAGCTGAGATTAACTTAGACACCTTGCTTCAATCCAATTAAAAAAAAAAAGCTGCTCTTGGACTCAACCTTTTTAAGGATTTTTTTTTTTTATGTTGGCCGTGTTCACGTTCACAATTGGGAGAACCCTCCAAATGTCCATTACTGTGTCAATGAGGAAATACTCCATCACTGAACTTGCCATCCACTCATCCATGATTACTGTCTCTGAAAAATCGAAAAATGCTCTAGTCCTGAACTCTCTTGAGGTAAATATTAAAGCGGCAATCTCGGCAGAATTGCCTCCACCAGTGTTGGAACAGAGTGGTGCTATTTTACGGCTCTGGGGACCCTCTAGTTCTTGAGATGTTCACCTGTGTAGATACAACCACAAACACACGAGCAATGATGTTGCTCCTTCTTATTGGCCCGCTGGACCCATGGAATTTGGGGGCCATTTTGTTTCTACTGGATTTTTTTTTTTTAACACCAGTTACACTGATAACATCTTGGGAACTGGTGGATCACAGCTAAAAATAGCGCAATTTATCTCTGGAGGACCTCCACCCACTTCTAATAGGAAAGGAAAAAACGAGCAGTCGGGATTGCTGCTTTAACCAAAAATAATTTGGTAATTGATTTATATCGCAGTTGACACAATGAACTGATTGCACGTACCTTAATTCCATTAAGATCTCTTAATTAAACACAGATTCAAGTAGCTTACATGTTATATTAAACATACAATGGGTTAAGGAGTTGATTAACAAAGTTACAGGACTATGATTTCACACTTTTGCTATGACCTATTTTTCTGCATCGTGGGATAATGTTCTAAAGTTCAGTGATGTTTAACTTGCCTGAACCAGGAGAGGTCCCCTGATGTCCAGGGTCCCTCTGAGGCAGGTTTGGCAGAACCAGCTCCTTAAAAGTACACATCTCGGTATCCGAGGGTTCTTGGATATTGGGACGTCACGATCTGCTCAGTTCAGGTAACCTAAATAAATGAGCAGATGGAATTACTGCTTTAAGACAACACCTATTGTTGCTGTAACATGTTCTTCCGAAATCCATTTCCCCTGTTTAAAGGTATTATTAACCTGTGAAGTCTGGCAGCCTCATCAACAGCCTTTTACGGCTACAAAGAGGATATAGGCCTTTCTGGCAGTGAAAGGGTTAAGATATGTTATTACTTTGGTAATGGAGGCTAATGCACATCACTGGAAGAAGCGCTATAGCATATATTAGAGCTGGGGTGCGCAAACTGGGGGCACGCCCTCCAGGAGGAGTGCAAGATTTTCCAGGGGGGGGGGGGGGGAGTTGCGGAGGGGGCACGGCGGTTGCAGACGTCCTCGCTGTTACCGCAAGGCATTTAAATTAAATGCGGGGGGGATCGCGTGAGGCTTCTTACCTTACCTTCGGTCCAATAACGCCGCATGGTCACGTTATGGTGTCATTTGACGCAAAGACAAGGTAAGGAGGAGGGGAGAGCAGACGGGGGCGCACTGGGGAAAGTTTGCGCACACCTGTATTAAAGTATACATCATTTAGAGTTTAGGAAATGAATAAGGACTTTATTTACACGCAGCCTCTGAATGGGGGTGAATACTTTTCAGTCAAGTGTTTGCTAAACCCCTAGCCCACCCTGCCCCTTTTAGAGGGGGTGACAGTTTGCCCGTGCAACTTTCTCTTCAGCACCATCTTATCGCACAGGGGAGTAGCTAAAGGTAATGAAATAATATGTCAATTTACTAGTTCGGCTTATTTTTGGGGGGGGGGGGGGGGGAGTTCTTACTGGTAGCAGCTGGAATGTGTAAAAATTGTCACTCACTTAGATTAAACGCCATGTATGTATATCTTTATATAGCGCCATCCATGTACATAGCGCTGTACTTCAGTAATACATGTGACATAGTAGAAATAAGCTATTAAATTGATGGTAGACATATTGCTGTACACGTATTTAATCCACTATTTGAATATTCCCATTTTCTAGATCCTCTACATACAGCTGTAGATAGGTTAAAGAAACGTACAGCAATATATTTATTTCTACAGCTGCAAGTTTATTGGTTGGAAGAAATATTAAAATATGGCCTAATGCAGGCCTGCACAACTTGTAAAGCGAGGAAGGAAAACAGATTTGGGCGCACGGGTAAAATCATCATCATCCTATCTCCCCCAGCACCCCTCATCCTCATATATCTCCCCCAGCACCCCTCATCCTCATATATCTCCCCCAGCACCCCTCATCATATATCTCCCCCAGCACCCCTCATCATCCTCATATATCTCCCCCTACACCCCTCATCATCAACCTTTGTGAGACTCACACCCCATCTCTCCCCCTCACCCATACACAATACTCCCCCTCCACATAACACACAATACCCCCCTGCAGACCACACGCACCTCACTCCCCCTGCACCTCATTTCACATCACCCCCCTGCACCCTACATCACCCCAATACACCTCACCCCCTGTACCTCACCTCACCCCCCTGTACCTCACCTCACCCCCTGTACCTCACCTCACCCCCCTGCACCTCACCTCCCCCCCTCCTGCACCTCACCTCCCCCCCTCCTGCACCTCACCTCCCCCCTCCTGAACCTCACCTCCCCCCTTTTGAACCTCACCTCCCCCCCTCCTGCACCTCACCTCCCCCCCTCCTGCACCTCACCTCCCCCCTCCTGCACCTCACCTCCCCCCTCCTGCACCTCACCTCCCCCCTCCTGCACCTCACCTCCCCCCTCCTGCACCTCACCTCTCCCCTCCTGCACCTCACCTCCCCCCCTCCTGCACCTCACCTCCCCCCCTCCTGCACCTCACCTCTCCCCCTCCTGCACCTCACCTCTCCCCCTCCTGCACCTCACCTCTCCACCTCCTGCACCTCACCTCTCCCCCTCCTGCACCTCACCTCTCCCCCTCCTGCACCTCACCTCTCCCCCTCCTGCACCTCACCTCTCCCCCTCCTGCACCTCACCTCCCCCCCTCCTGCACCTCACCTTCCCCCCCCCCTCCCCTGCACCTCACCTTCCCCCCCCCCTCCCCTGCACCTCACCTCCCCCCCCCCTCCTGCACCTATCCTTCCCCCCCTCCCCTGCACCTCACCTTCCCCTCCCTCCCCTCTCCTGCACCTCACCTTCCCCCCCTGCACATCACGGCGGCAGAGCAGGCAGGAGAGCATGCTCGCAAGCAGCGGGCACAGGAAGTGTCACACGCATAGAGCGTGCAGTCCTGAGAGCAGGCTCTAGGGGGAGGAGGACGGGGCTTGCGGGCTCCCGGGCGCGGTGAAAGCGGGCTCGCGAGGGGGGAGAGCAGGATCAGGAGGGAGAAAAGGGAAAGCCGCCACGGGCCACACAATGGGCCCACGGGCCGTGTGTTGTGCAGGCCTGGCCTAATGGTTTCTTCATGGGGGTAGAATTGGTTGCTCATTCACTCTGTGCTCTGCTTGCTACAGACTCAAAAGAATGTGCCAAGTGTAAATGGGTTGTGGTCATTATGTATCTGTAAGAACTGGCATTAACTTTGTGTAACCTGCTCTATTTGTTCAGGAAAGACTGACAAAAGCATTGTGCGTACATAAGGACATTTCCTCTTTCAGATTTTAGTTTTAATAACTGCAGCAGTTTCTTGCCTTTACGGCAATGCAATTATCTAAGCTGCTGGTCGATTTGCTCTCCCGCGATCGATCATTGAAGATCGTGTGTGTGTGTATACCTATCTATGTACTACATTGCACTTTACAGCAGTAATATACATGACATAATATAACACATAATGGGAGTAATCGCTTCAGACATTAAAGTAACATTAGTAAAAGGAGTCAATGGTCAGAAGAGCTTACAATCTGTGGTAAGTAGGAAGGTGTTCTGGTAAGTGCGTCTGCTAGGGGCCAAGGTCAGTGACTGAGGTGTATAGCATCAGCCAGCGGAGCTCCCATATTCTTCGTTAAAGAGGTGAGTTTTAAGACAGAATCAGACGTGGTTGCGCCCATTCCGGCGCGACCAAGTCTCCACCGACGTTTGTCCGTAGAGGGACCCTTCGCCTCAGCCGCTACGTCGTTGCTGGACGCTCAGCCGCCGGCTGCTTCTCCAGTAAGGTAAGTTAATTTTAAGGGTGTTATCGGTTAGAATAGGGTGTTAAGGGTTACATTTTTCAGGGTAGGGGGTAGCATTAGTATTGGGGGTTATAAATAAATAAGATTAGGGTTTTTTTCGTGGTGGCCAAACCACCACGACCAAATGTCCTAGATCAGTTTTAAGATGGGTCTTAAAGGTTGATATCAGATATTGAGGGGAAGGGCATTCCAGAGGTGTGGGGCAGCGAGTTAGAGGTTTTAGGCAGCATAGGGCTTTAGATACAAAGGGGGTAGAGAGAAGACATCCTTGAGCAGAACACAAGAGTCGGGATGGTGCATAGCGAGAAATTAGGGCTGAGATGTAAGAAGGAGCACGAGTGTAAAGCTTTAAGTGAGGAGGAGAATTGTTTAAGTAATACGGGATTTGATATGAAGCCAGGAGAGGGATTTCAGCAAGGGTGACGCTGAGACAGATTTAGGAGAGAGTAAAGTGGATCTAGCGACATTGTTTAGGATAGATTGAAGGGGAGACAGGTGAGAGGCAGACAGGAAGGCCAGACAATAGGTTACAATAGTCGAGACGGGCGAAAATGAGGGCCCATGTTGGTTTTAGCAGTAAAAGGAAAGGGCGAATCTTTTCAGTGTTGCGGAGGAAAAGACAACAGGTTTTAGCTACATTGTGAATGTGAGGGAGAAGTCAAATGTGGCCTCCAGGCAGCGTGCTTGTGATATTAGGTGTATGATAGTGCTGCCAACAGTTATGTAGAAGGTGGCAGTAGGGTAAGTCTTGGGAGGAAGTATGAGGAACTTAATCTTTGACATATTAAGTTTTAGTTGGCGAAGAGCCATTCAGGATGATATAGTGGAGAGACATTCAGAGACTTTATCCTGATTCCCAGGTCATGCAATATGTCTGCCTATTTCAAAAGAGGAAGTGTACCCTCTTAAATAGTTGCTATAGCGACCCAAGGATGCTTAATACATTAAAATTCATTAGTGGAAAAAAAAATGCAGAGAATATAATCTAATATAGGGGCGCGCAAACGTCTTTTGCTGCGCCCCCTCTGCCTTTTCTGCTCCGGTGGTGCGCGCCCCCCCTTACCTCGCGTGGCGTCAAATGACACCGCGGGGTCATGTCACGTCACCCACAACGTCATTTGACGCCGCGTTGCCATGGACGTGAGTCCTGACGCCGACAAAGACAAGGTAAGTAATAGGTTGCAGGGGCCTCACGCGATCCCCCGGCATTTAATTTAAATGCTTTTGGGGAAGAGCGCGGGGCCTCTGCATCGCCACTACATAACTGATTTATTTAAAGAAAAAAACACCTGTAGGATTTTAAATGAAATGCTGCTTTAATTGGATAAATTTTCTTCATTTAAAAAAAGTTTGTCACTAGTATCTTTAGCGTGAAATTTGTGGTGACGTGTCAATTGCTAAAAATAAATAATTGCATTAAAAAAGTAGGAACTATAATTGCTTTGAGGTTTGATATTATATTGATATTGTACTTTAAACAATCAAATTAGAAAGTCTTTAGGTGCATGGGAAGCATAAGAAAAAATAGTGTCATACAAAAGCTCTTCAACTAGCGTCGTACTAAGAACCTTCATGTGACCCCGAGACTGCTACTTTCATACTAATTGCTTAGACAGCTAAGTGCAATATTTCACATGGAACAGATGCTTGTAAAATGTTGAAATATAAATAAGTCTTTCAATGTATCTAAAATTATATCTCAATCTTGTGACCCTTTACTCGTGTAAAAAATATTTTGTGTGCTGATTTGGCCTTTTTGGAGAACTAGATCAAGAGCCCTGTTGTATGCTGGTAAAAACGAATAAACAGTTGATAAGGATAAGCTCTCCACTTGATGTTAGATGCCTGTAGTTAGTATCACGGTTGGTCATCTGGATAGGCCCACTGTGTTCCAGTATCTTTGTATTTTATTTTTTGAGATTAGTTTGTTTGATCACTTATTTTTCACTAACTTTTGTCTTAAGTATTGTTTTTCATTCACTATGTATCTTTAAGTGTGAATGATCTTTATCGCTTTCTTAGGCCGCGCTTATAGTGCTGGCGACGCGACCGATGACGTCGCCACCAGCAAAAAGTTGTAACTAGCCAGCGACGTCACCAAAGGGGGCGGGCCGCGGTCTCTGATTAGTTTAGAGACGGTCACATGTGGCGACTGTCTCTAAAAAATAAAATAGACCCGGCTTCCAAATTTTCAGACGCGACGGAGACGTCGCGCTTACTATAAGCGCTGGCGACGGAGTCAATTGATTTGTTTTGGAGTGGCGTCGTCGTCGCGGGCACTATAAGCGCAGCTTTGGCAGGGATCATGTTTTAACCAAATTTGCCAACAGGTTTTTAGCACCACATTATTTCAAGCTTGTCAATCAAATTAGAAAGTTGCTAGTGCAGAAATTACCTAATATGGACCCCCAGCCCAGTTTCCTCATGAACTGGGGTTACTGTCCGATGCTTCTCTTGTCCAAAGATGGAAGACGTTTATTCTTTCAGCATGGCCTTAGATTCGTTCCTGCTCTGGAATCTGCTGATGAGTGCGGAGGGACAACGCTGTCTTGTATTTTCTTTGGTTGCTATCCCATTTTGTGTAAATAAAGCAGGAATCATTAGAAAATATCCCATTCTCCTTCCCAAGAGAATATCATCAAATTCCACACTCTAGTACATTTCTCGTAGGAACATGTGTGCTTGCTTGTTGGAGCTGTGACCGTCAGTTGAGATTTTAGTGGTAAATTAGAATCCTAAACGCCAGTTTGAAATAGAAAAATGGAAATTGGTTGGGTGTTAATGCACAAAATCAGCATTTTCTAACGATTCTGTTCCTACCGCATTGATTGCATTAAAGCAGTTCTCACCGCACAACCATTTTTTCTAAAGATTATATATTAGGATTTAAGACATGCACATGCACACGCACACACACACACACACACACACACACATATGCACACATACGCACACGCACACATACATGTATACGCACACATATGCACGCACACATGCACGCACACATATATACACACATACACATACACACATACATACACACGCACACACATATATGCATGCGCACATATATGCATACGCACACATACGCGCGCACGCACACATATGCACGCACGCACACATATGCACGCACGCACGTACACATATATGCACGCACACATATATGCACGCACACATATATGCACGCACACATATATGCACGCACACATATATGCACGCACACATATATGCACGCATATGCACACATGCACGCACATATGCACGCATATATGCACGCATATATGCACATATGCACGCACGCGCACATATATGCACGCACGCGCACATATATGCACGCGCGCATGCGCACATATATGCACGTACACGCATACACACACCCTGTTTGAAGGGCCCAATTGGTGGGCTCATTGCAGCTCTTGCATTCCAAAATAAAATGTACCACTCACTTACTATTCCTAATTGTGCGAAGGCTCAATGCATCGCATGAATAGATGCTCCAGAAGGAAAGCCACCTGCAGCTATTAGGAAATGTTTATTAACTTGTCGCACTTGTTTTGTTCGTTTTTAATATTTTTTTTTATGAGATGCAACTTGTTTCCCTGTTAAGAGAGGCAGTCCCACTTAGGGTTAAAGTGAATATATAAATATGTTTTCTTTCGAGTGTAGGTGATTTCGCAGTGTGCCGTTAAGTATTTAATAGATAATGAAATTCACAAAACGTGTTTACAGATTTTTCACGGATTATATAGATAACATATTTTCACCTTTTTCAGATTAAATATTTATACAGGAGCCAAACATTTTTTTTTATTTGCCACATCTCACTACTTTTAAAGTGAGCATATGCATTGTTTTAATAAATAATCAGTTACTTTTAAAAATAAACGTATACATTTGAATGATTTTTTTTACTGATTTAACCATGGCATAATGTATAGCTTTACTTTTTATTAAAAATGAGAATTTAAGCATTTGAATTAGTTTTATTTGTTTCCAACGGGATTTTCTTCTGCCTTGTCTTTTGTACACTCCAGTTTGTGTTGCAAACGTGCTGAATGTGCTCCCAATCACTAAGAGTAAACCTTTACCTTACATTTAATAAAATGGTGTTGCAATGTATGTCCCAGCATGCATCTGCAGAGTGTAATTGCGTGTGAGTTGTTGAAGCGCTGACATCTTTGCTTCTTGAGCACTATGGGAAATAAAACCAGGAAATTGAGCTGATGAGGGAATAGTTTTTGGTTTGCTTGAGACATTTTTTTTTTTTTTGCACCTGTTTTTTTTGTAATTAGAAGCTGTATACTCTAAGGTTTTAAGTGAGAGTATAGAAAGTAAAATATCAGATGCTTAATTGGTAATCTTTATATGGTGCTTGCTAGTCTTTAGGTAACAGAAGCAGCAAGAGGTGACGCAACAGGAGTAAAGGAGAAGAATCGCAAAATTGATATTTAACATTTGATCTTTTCCTCATTTTCAAAATGAAAATTTATGACCGTTATAGATCAGTCAATTTATTTGCAGTAAAGTGGCTGTCATTACTACCTACATATGCAGCTTTTACACAGTTAAAGTGGTCTGTTTTGTTGGTGACCAGTACTGCTAGATTCGATACCATCAGCTGTGCAGACAGCATATAAAGTAAGGACTGAGAGCAGTTGTTCATGAATGTGGACAATTCATTGAAGCTTTGACAGCACTAAGCAAGTACTGGGAACCTCTTTGTAGGGAACACACATTGAAAGCAACAGTTACTATTTCAAGAGCTTCTTAAAGTAAGAGAATTGTTCTCATTGGGCTGCGAAAATATTTTGGCAGCAACTTCTAACTTTGTTTGTGGGAAGAGAATGTTTTAATGTATTTCTGAATATCTGAATAAAGTGGTGAAAATACATGGATATGGGAAGTATTTGCTTTTTTTGTTGTAAATAAGTCCTTTTGATATTACCAAGGCATCCTAGAGGATAAACATAACCTGGTCTGGCATTTTGCAGATATAAATATATATTGTAATGTAATATTTACATATGACTACTGTGCAAACAATGTTAGATAATTTAACCTGACTTTAAAACATTAATTTATAGGGATTATTAATTGGGATGCAGTCTGCATTTAATATTTAATGATAAAAATAGGAAAGGCTTACAGGAAATATATATATATATATATATATATATATATATATATATATATATATATATATGTGTATGTATATATGTATGTATGTATGTATATATATATATATGTGTATATATATATATATATATATATATACACACACACACACACACACACACACACACACACACACACACACACACATATACACACACACACACACACACACACACACACACACACACACACACACACACACACACACACACACACACACACACACACACACACACACACACACACACACACACACACACACACACACACACACACACACATATATACACACACACACACATATATACACACACACACACACACACAGTGGTCGACGAATCACCAAAAAATCTACTCGCCGAACAAAAAAAATCTACCGCCACCTAGTACCAAATAAGTGTGTGTATGTGTATATATATATATATATATATATATATATATAGCAATACTCGTATACATACATACATACATACACTACAAGGATGGAAAAATCATGGGCACCTAAAATTCCCTCCCCCTGTGCGGTGCGCAGTGATGACTGACCTGATGTGAGGAGAGCAGGAGACCGGGGGCGGAGCTAGTACCACCTGATAGCTGAAATAAGTGTGTCTATGTTTCTCTGTGTGCGTGTCACAGACATTGACATATACACAGTGACACAAAGCCAACGACAGGTGGGGAAAGGCGCTCCCTGCGCCTAACGAAACGCCGACTCCTAACATTTTAGTATTTTATATTTTTGACCACCCCTAAAAAACACGTCTCTTTGTTTGTGTGTAACAGATGCCGTTACAGCCACTCCTGTCCGCCTCACGTGTGTGTGTGTGTGTGTGTGTATGTATCCACCCCTATATACTGTAGTTATCCTACATGAATGGAACCGGGATACAATGAAAGGTTGGTAATTTGGCTTGTAATGTGCATATTCTACAGAAAACACTGTTGGTTGTAAAGGGGACATTTGCCAACTTCCAAGATGCACGTTGAGCTTTTTCCTGCCTCTGAGCCGATTATAAACAAAGATAGCATTGGCTTACTGGAAGTTTCCTAATTGCTGCCATTTTAAAACTATAAAAAATTTGTCTTCCATTTAACAATAAAAATTGGGGGGAAAAGAATTGCAGCATGAATTTCTGCTGTAATTGTTTAATGTATAATTTATTTACCAAATTAATTAAAAACATTCAACTCTTGAATTAAATCCTGAAAAGTGATCAGATTTCTCTTCTCGTTACTTTCCCAGAAGTTCGAATCAATATAAAAGCATCAAAATGTTTGCAGATCATCACACCAACACAACCAAAATAGTTACAGTACCGGTATTTGGTGTGTAGTTGTAGTGAGGCAATTCAATTCCCTTCATTTATTACGACACAGCATGTATATTAATAGTGTTGTAGGAGTGTCATTTTAATCCTAAAGACTATTGGAGCCTTTGATGAGACTTCCTGCACGATGGCTAACCAAAAGTCCGCTCGCTCAGAGATTGGTTGTGAAGCTGGTAATTGGCTAAGACACTACTGAAGGCCGAAAGGTGTTACTTACTTCTAGCCTACCATTGTTAGTCTTAAGGCCGTGTCCATACTCTGTGCGACGCAATGAAAAGGCCGTACTTCAATGAGGACGTCCATAGAGCGCGCGAGAGCAACAAGGCGGACGATTTTTTTTGGCAAGACACTTTTTTGTTGCGCGACAGCCGGGACACGTACGTGGTTCAGCCAATGAGGGCAAACCGCTCAGGTGACGTCACGGGCATGCCCTCGCCACCCCCCAGTCGCACAAACCTACAGGCCACGAATTGCTTCTAGTACAGGCGCGCGTATGATGCTCCTGTACTATATCCGAGGCCTTAGGCCTCGTTCAGGGTGCAGGCTTCGGAGGGAGGGCGTGCTGACGTGCGTGCGGCCGTCCGACACAATGTTTTCAAATTGAATTGTGGTTGTCGGGGTAGCAGCTGCCCTGTCTCTGAAGTACGGAGTTGACGCTGTCTACAGTTTCAATAAACAACCCAAGTCGTTTTTTGAAGCTGCAGCAGCGTCACCTGGACCTCGGCAGCCAATGAAATCATTCTTGAGAATGATTTCATGACTGCAACTTGGATACCTAAGCTGCTGTTTGTAGCCCCGCCCCCTCCCCCGCCTCCTCAACTCCTGAAAAAGTCTGCTGGGGAGGATGTACACACATCGCCCAGCAGACTGCCGCTCGCACACGCGAACGCATGCCCTCCAATTCCTACCTCTGGCACCCTGAACGAGGCCTTAGGGAGGCAATTTTGTTGCTTTTGTTATTTAGTGGTAACTGCAACACAGTCGTGGAAAACTTATATTTTACAAACCTCAGTCTTTTGTGAAATGTTTTTGCTTTACTGCTTTCGTAGTAAAAACAGATGCGCTTACAGTAAGTAAGGAAATGTCCATAATGGAGCGGAGACGAGTCTTCAGTACAGTTTACTTTAACATTCAAACTATTTTTGTATGTTCAAATTTAAAATGTGGAGTGTTGTATGTGATCATGGTGCATTTCTAGTAACGGTCTGTGGCTCGGCATTACAAATTGAAATCTATGGTCCTGTATTAAAATATAATCGGTAATTTTTGGTTAATACTCTAAAACAGGGCAAATGTCTTTACCTCGTCAATGGTTTAAGCCAAAGCTCTGGTTCAAAGTAGCGTTATCCAAATGATGGGTACATTGACATTTCTGAATTTAGCATGCCCAGTTTTTTGTTGATTGAAACTTAATTATTCCTGCAATTTTCACCCAGTAATTAAATATAAGCGTGATAATCTCTTAAATGCACCCACAGTGTATTCTGTGATGCCGTGTGTCCCTAGCCTAGCGCTTGGTTTCATTTCTCCTGGTTTCAGATATGATGGAATTACTGATCTTTTCTATTTTATTTTCTTAAATTATTTCTACGGGAGTCAATGATGAGCATTTTATTATCCCTGGAACAGTGTTTTTCAAGTCTTTTAATGGAAAGTGACAGGAAGCTATCAAAAAAGGATACAAGAGCAGGAACAGCAATTTCAAGGGGTGTCAACGGGTTTTTTGTTTTTAATGTATCGAGCCGCGCGTATTGTGACTTTAGAAATAGGCTATGTATCTGATCTTAAAGAGGGAACCTGCTTTAAAAAAAATTGTTATTTTAATATATGTAGCATTTGATTAACTTCATTGAAAACTACCCAAGCTCCCGCGATCGATCAACAAAATCCTGTTTGCCAGGGTTCACTAAATGGCGGCCTTTCAGTTTCAAATCAATCCTTCAGTCAATGTAACTCAGCAGCTACAATGTATTCTTATATTACGAAGGTAACATTGTCTATTATAGTTTACAGCTCAAACTACTGGGAATATTGGCAACACATTATCACAAACAAGTGTATCAAATTGCACTGCTGGGAACGTGCATGATCATCCTAACCAAACATTACTAATTTTGTTTAATCTTTGCTGCCAATTTGTTTTTTAATGCTGATTATTATGTAACATCAGCTGTATTGCACAAGGACAATGAATCTTTGCCCGAACAGGAGATGGTACAGTTGTGTTTCAATGTGGGTAGGGTCTCCTGATTTCACAGTCCAATGCTCTTTGAGCCCCTCCCCCCTCCGTGAACTAGAAATGTAAGAAATCTTTTTCTGTAAAGATTGTAAATGTAAATATAAATGGTTGCTATAGTACCATAGAGTTGAAAGAAATGATGGCCACAATTTTCGTGTGTATCAAGAGAGAGCCACCTAGAAGGTGTGCTGTCGGTTGTGATTCCTCTGTTCCCATTTTCTTTTACACTGTGCTCGGCGGCACCAGGAAGAAGGCAGCTACTTTTATTTCCCCTTGTAATATACATCTAAAGAAAGTAAGGAATGACTTTGTTATATTGGGTTATAGTGTCTTATCTGTGGGGCAACACTGGGCCACAGGGTTTTCCATAGGACTCACTGGCAGTGATAGTACAGAATATCACAATATACCTCATCATATAAATTGGAGAGAGATATGAAGTCTGCATTTGTGTTTAGCTTGTTGAATATATTGATTATTTAACTCTACGTTATAGAAAAGTGTGAGCATTCTTTTACTGTTAGTCCAAAGTAGGGGTTGAGTTACCAACAAGCCAGGTTTTCAGGATATCCCTGCTTCAGTACAGGTGGCTCAGTCCTCTACTGCAAACCTGAAAACCTGACATGTTGGTAGCTCTTGAGGACTGGATTGGCTATTCCTGGTCCAAAGCTTTGATTTTAGATGGCTCCTCCGAAATGTGAAACCCTACAAAAGCGCAGGGGTTTCAGAAATAAAAAGCAGTTAATGGGATTTGTGGTAAGATTCACATTGTTATTATAATAAAGCACAGATACAATCCCCCATGAATAGAAAGAAATACTAGAAATATTAAAGTACATTTAAAAAAATCTTTGTATCATTTCTATTGACTTTTCTTTCGTCGCCCTAATTTCTAAAAATCATTTATTTTGCAGATCTTATATA
Organism: Ascaphus truei; assembly: GCF_040206685.1. Classification (NCBI taxonomy): domain Eukaryota; kingdom Metazoa; phylum Chordata; class Amphibia; order Anura; family Ascaphidae; genus Ascaphus; species Ascaphus truei. The sequence goes on along the minus strand of NC_134483.1, from coordinate 341,220,926 downwards.
TTTCTGTTGGGAAAAAAAATAGGTTTCTTTAAACACTTTTTTTAAATCTAGCAGCATGGGTTATAATTTCAAGGGAGGAGTAACCAAGTGGTAACGTCATTGCCTTTTGAAGTGCTTGAATCTGCAGGAGCTGGATATTTCATAATTCACCTTTTTGTTTTCTAAGGGCTTTAACAATTGATAAGGCTGGTGCCCACTAAACTATAAAGCAATGCAGCCATGGGATTTAACAGTTGGAAACGCCGTCCTTTAAAGCTGGGTTACGTCAGCAGCTTTCTGCTGTAGGTGGAATAGAAAGGGAAGGAAAAACAGAGCCTGTGACTTTAAAAGCAGATTGCGTGAGTCACCCCTGCGTGTTGGTAGAGGCCTGCTCTGAAACTGCAGGGCTGCTCAGGGCGAGAATAGAACCTTCCATTTCCTGTTCCTTCGCTGGCTGACAGAGGAGTGCTCCTGCTGGCACGGATCTAATCACAGTGCAGCAAGAGACATGGCTGTTTGAGAAATCATGGTGGAGACGGCAGCCGAAATGGAAGCATATGTTTTAGAAGACATCCTGGAGGTACAGATACAGTCGTTGCAGCTGCCTGAGCGAAGGCTGCAGACCCAAACGGGAGGGGGGTGGGTAGGATTTCTGGATAATGTGGAGAGGGGGAGGCTTGAAGATTAGCTAGATCTCCTATGCTATTTCCTTGTGAATATGGTCAGTGTTAGCTGCTGAGGTTGAATTGTGTGTGTGTGTTTTGTAGCTGGTTACACAAGGAAAGAAAGGGCCTTGGATTACATAAAATGCATGCGCGCCTGTGACCTTTAGATTAACTCATTAGAAGGTGGGGTCTGCAAAGCAGCTTTCTCCTGGGTTTAGTATCGTATGGCTTGCACAATTGGTTTATATAAAAAGGCCTAAAGCTCTCCTCGCACTTTAAACAATCAAAACTGCTTCATATTGTTTTGCTTCTGCATTTCGGATTCCTTTCAAATAATTTCAGAGCTGTTTTCGCGCTAGATTGCTTACATCTAATAAAATAAGACTGTTCGCAAACCAACCCAACAAAGTTGTGTATTGAAAGTTGGTTTATTTTTGGTGTGTATGTGTATTAAATATATATATCACCTGTTTAACTACAGAACGTTATCTCTCGCTCTCTATAGACCTGTATTTGTTTCTGTGTATATGGGATGTGTATTTATATAAACACATCATGTATGTGTGTGTAATTGTAGATGTATGGGTGTATATATACATATAAATGTATATATGGAGTTAAACGTAGTTTGTTTTTAAATATGGTAATGAACATACAGTTCAGGACTTGCATGAATAAGCAAGCCGTTTTAGCACATTCATGCTACCTTTGTTTAACTTTTTAGTATAAATCTCCCTTCATATTTGTATTTTAGTGTTGGTGAAACACATGTACAGCACTTAACAGATGCTTGCTGGGGGAGGGGCAAATTAAATGCACCTTTTGGTTGAGTTCCCTGCTTTAGTGATGTGCCTGATATTTGCATCAATCCCCCACGTTTTATACACCAATTATTTATATATTTATATATTTGTATTTTTCAGGAGCCACTACCCTGAACATAACACTTCAGATATATATATATTTTTTTTGTATACGATTTTTTTTAAGTTAATGCTACTGAATGGGGGTGGGAGAACTTCAACTACGCATTATACAGTGCTGCATGATCAATGAGCGGTTTCTGTTGTCCCTCTGTGTCTAAAGCTGACATTGCAGTAAGAATCTTCCAGCTTTTAGCTGTACTACAAGAAGAGAATGGATCACCTATCTTATCGCCATGTGACCGTATTGCTTTTTCTTAAATCCCCGCTCTGGATCTCAATGTACGCTTGCTTTTTCTTCCATTTTTGGTCAGTTAGTTTTTTCTCAGGGCAGGTGTTCATCTAACCATTAGAAGCAGCGCTTGTAGTTATATCAGTTTAAGGTTCTTGAGCAGAGCTTTGAACTTTCAAGAGGCCTGAATTGTCAGCGATGCTCCTTCTTTCCCTTCTAGATGCTCCAAGTAAACGTCTGGGCAGGTGCGGTGCAACTAATTAAGACCATTGAAAAGAAGTTCTGTCCAGCTGTCTCGTATGTGCTTGAAATCCACAAGCAGATGTTTTTTCTTTTCTTTCTGTGACTTAAAGAATTAGTCTGATGGTGAAGGCACTGATCAGATTTGAGAGAACTTCATTTGGCATCCAGCGTCTGCTGAGTGTGACCTTGGGCAAAGCATGATAAAGTTGTTCATTAAAACGTAGACTACATTCTACGATCTTCCATGACTAACTTCGATTTACAGTGTCATGCATGCAGGCACTGCCGTACAGGAATGCATTATTGCACTTCTTGTTAACCATGGCCTTTTCAGCCCATTTCATTTCCTGTTGCAAAGCAGCATTGCATACTGTATGTTGGAGATCGCTTCCCTCCTGAGAATAACCATCTTCTCTTGAAAGAAATACAAAGTATGCATAAATATTTATAGGCCTTGTAAAGCTTCTGATGCTGCTGCTTCTGCTTTGTTTCCCCTCACTTTTTTATTTGTGTGTGTAGTGTGCTGGAACACCCTCCTAGAATGTAATAACCTGCTATTGGTGTGTGGTGACCCCATGAAGATCAATGCAATTGTCCTATGTAGGTAAAGGTCATTAACATCAGGTTGGTGGCAGATTTCACATTCTAGTGGGCCAAAGGGCTGAGAGATCTGGTGCGTATAGTCGGGATTTGTGCTTCAGACATTGCTCTCCTAGTCAGTCCCCTCTCTGGTAAGGTGGAAAATACAAGGATGACTACAAAAGTCAGCATACATGATGAGGTTTAAATGATATATTTGGAATTAAGTTCTTATAATTGCTAATCCTGTCTGCCTTATGTATAGGGAAACTCCAAACCTGGGAAGGAACTCCTGATGTTACTACTGGGATTGGAGTACATCTCGCAGATTTCATGGATCCGATTATTGGAGCTCCACTACTTGTATTACATTTGCAGGCCTCACTGTTGATGCAACCGTTCAACAAGCCACTGAATGCTTTCTACAGTGATTCCTGTCTTATGTTTTAGCACAGCAGCCGCATGGATGCCTTTTTCTCCTTTATGCATTTTATGATGAGTCGTCTGATTTTAAAAGCTTGGTAAAAGATTAAGTGCTTAATCAGAAGACAACTGGGAAGAAAGAAAACCCAGCATACTGTATTCTCGGGAATGCTTTGTTCTTCAGTGTCTCCCTTTCTCGCTTCAACCAAGTCGTTCTTTAAGTGGTGCACGTTAAATGTGAATGCTTTTAGATCCTGGAAGTCTATCGTTACATTGCACCTATTAGATTATTGGTAATGGAGCTGGAAAGTGTGACTTTACCCTTTTTTCATCCTCTGCAGGAGCTGCAGTAAGTCAAAGGGCTGAATATCTCACTTTCCCATTCTGATGCCATACATGGCGTAAATACTTCAAAATAGTGTCCATTATACATTTGTGTTGATGTGTTGAAATCTGGCCTGATAGCTGACCATATTCCGTATCAGTGTATTGAGATTCATGGTTGGTTCCAGTGGCTGGATATAGTATCTTTACTCATTTATTTATGTATATATCTATATAGATTTCTTACGGGGTATTCACTTCTAATAACCTGTGACATTTCAAGATGTGGTCCCTCCTAGAACATGTTTTTAAATTAATGGCTTGCTTGGCTGCTTGAATTTTTTGACATAATTAAGTAATTTCCAATCAAGTGTTTTCTTTACCCTTATTCCCACCCTGTCCTTATGAGAGAGCTAATAGAGAGGATGGGGAGGAGGATGACTCAGACTGTACTGTACTTGCACTTGCTGATCATACAGTGACATGACACAAAAGTAGGCAGAGGAAGTCTAACTCATCCAAGTCCAACTGTAAAAACCTATTTAAAAATACACGTAGGTTTCAAATTTGGATTAAAAAAGGCATCAGCCACCACTAATAAGTATTTTTAAATCGTTTTTTAAAAGTTAGTTTGCAGACATGAGCTAAGTGTGGGGTTTCGTTGTGTGTGTGTGCCCCTCCCCCTAATATTTATATGCTCTCTAAGTAGGCCGGGGGCTACAGTTAAAACACTTCCATGACAAACATCCCCATCCAAAGGACCCTTAGAAATACAATTTGTAAGTCATTTTTACAGGAAAAATAATTTTAGCTTTGAGCACCGGTTTTTATTTATTTAAGGAAGCCAATTAGATTGTTTATATTTTTTAGGTTTTTTGGGCCAGCTACGTGGATTTGGAAGATGTCGGTCATTTACCAACCGTGAGATCAACATTGCAGATTGGCCTTCCACAGGTAGCTTCCCAGCGTCCATTTTATAAAAAGACAAAAGCTTGCTTTTTAAATGGCGTTGTAAAAAAGTGTGGTCTTCTCAGTGCAGGCCCGCCACCACCCAAAGGAAAAAGGGTCAGACGGAAGTAATTGCTACAGAAGACTTCATGCAGAATCCGTAAAGGAAACATTGAAATGGATAGTGTGTGTGTGTGAGGGGGGGAGGGTGTGATATGTAAACTGTAAACAAATTGCTTCTAAAGGTTTTAAAGGCAGGAATTTCAGGGAGTCTTTGAAACCTTATCAGGGCCCTTTACAGGTACGCCATTTGCATCTGGTCATTTTCTAGGGCCTGATCAAGGTTGGCTGCCATGGAGCTGCAAATATGGAAATTGAGCCCCCTTCTCACTCGTTTATTGCAACAAGTGTGACAGTTGTGGTTGTGATCACCCATGAGCGATATGATCCAGATGTGCCGGTGGTTCTGGACCCTCAGCACCAAAGGTTTAAAGTGGTATCCTTTCATTAGACTAAAGTGAACTTATTAGTAGCAGTTACATGTTTAATAGGTTCAGTGAATGTAGTTGGCATCATATTAAAGACAAGTACAGTAGAAGTGTTTTAAAATAGTCTTTATCTAGTCTTTTTTTTGTGTGTATATATAGATATAGATATAGATATATATATATATGTGTATGTATATATATATATATATATATATATATATATATATATATATATATATATATATATATATATATATATATATATATATATATATATATATATATATATATATATATATATATGTGTATATATATATATGTGTATATATATATATATATATATTTTTTTTTTTAATGTGCAGGTAAATTATTAGCAGGATTTCAGTGGGGTTTATTTTTATGGGTTACAGAGTAACATTTTTACTTGAATGATTTGATGCTTACAGGTGCCAATTACACTTAAAGTTCATTTATGTTTTTGACCCAAGAAGAGATTAGCTCAAGAAGATATTGAATTTGTTGCCTTAGGTAAGGCATTCTTATAATTGTGTACTGCATTTGTACAGTTCTATATAAAGAAATACAGTATGGTAATATTGTTGTGAACCAATAGGTCATCCTGGTTTTCATAGTTTGCTGATAATTGGCAGGGCGTAAGTACTTGAACTCGTGCTGTATTATTTCTCACAAGCATTTTTGAATTCCATTAATGAACTAGCCTCTGCTGTGAGGCTACTCCATGAATCCACTACCCTTTCTATCAGCAGGTTCTTCCTCACGGTTAACCTGAGCCACATCCACCCTCCAAATCCAGAACTTGTAATGTTTTCTCTGTCTGTATCAACATTATTGTATTATATGTCTTTATATAGCGCCATTAATGTACATAGCGCTTCACGGTGGTAATCAAATAACAGATAATATAAATAACAGGTCATGGGATTAAGTGCTACAGGCATAAAAGTAACATTAAGGAAGAGGAGTCCCTGCTCCGAGGAGCTTACAATCTAATTGATAGGTAGGGAGAACGTACAGAGACAGTAGGAGGGAGTTCTGGTAAGTGCTTCTTCAGGGGGCCAAGCTTTATGTATCATGTGTCCAGTATTATCCACAGTGCTATTCATATGCTTCTTTAAGCAAGTGGGTCTTAGAGGTGGATAGAGAGGGTGCTAGTCGGGTATTGAGGGGAAGGGCATTCCAGAGGTGTGGGACAGTCAGTGATAAAGGTTTAAGGCAGGAGAAGGCTTTAGATACAAAGGGAGTATAAAGAAGACATCCTTGAGAAGAACGCAGGATTCGGGATGGTGCATAACGAGAAATTAGGGCTGAGATGTAAGGAGGGGCAGAAGAGTGTAAAGCTTTAAAAGTGAGGAGAAGAATGGAGTGTGAGATGCGGGATTTGATCGGAAGCCAGGAGAGGGATTTCATGAGGGGAAATGCTGAGACAGATTTAGGAAAGATCAGAGTGATTATGGCAGCAGCGTTTAGGATAGATTGTAGGGGAGACAGGTGAGAGGCAGAAAGGCCGGACAGCAGGAGGTTACAGTAATCAAGACGGGAGAGAATGAGGGCCTGAGTCAGAGTTTTAGCAATCGAGCAACAGAGGAAAGGGCGTATCTTAGTTATATTGCGGAGGAAAAAGCGACAGGTTTTAGAAATGTTTTGAATGTGAGAGAGGAGTCGAATGTGACCCCTAGGCAGCGTGCTTGGGCTACTGGGTGAATGATCGTAGTTCCAACAGTAATGTGGAAGGAGGTAGTAGGGCCAGGTTTGGGAGGAAGTATGAGGAGCTCTGTTTTAGCCATGTTGAGTTTAAGGCGGCGGAGGGCCATCCAGGATGATATAGCAGAGACACATTCAGAAACTTTGGTTTGTACAGCAGGTGTAAGGTCGGGTGTTGAAAAGTACATTTGTGTGTCGTGAGCATAGAGGTGATATTTAAACCCCAAAAATGTTTATTAGGTCACCTAGAGAGAGTGTGTACAGAGAAGAGAAGAGGTTCCATTACAGAGCCCGGGGGTACCCCCACAGAGAGATCAATAGAGGAGGAGGATGTGTTAGCAGAAGAGACACTGAAAGTACGATGGGAGAGGTAGGATGAGATCCAGGATAGAGCTTTGTTCCGAATACCAAGAGTATGGAGAATGTGAAGAGGGTGGTCAAAGAGTGTCAAATGATGCAGAGAGGTCAAGTAATAAAGCCTAGCAAATTATCATCATAAGTGGGGAAAGAAACATTAAAAACTAAGGAGAGAAGTAATGTTTATCAATATAGATAGCGTTACAGACCATACATTGGTGTTTAATAGAGCATCTAATTAGTGTCCATCTATGAAAGCCTGGACAACATTTTAGTTTCTATTCCCTGTTTGTTGTGAAATCTCCTCCTCCACTTCAGCCTATGTCGATCCACTGCAGGATGGAGACCTCCTGTTGATCTGCCAGGTACTACCATTGCAACGTCATCATTTTTGATTTAATGCTCCCATCTTTTGATCGTGTTCTTGACTGGATTCATGGATATCAAAAGGCCACGTACCATATCTGTCCTACGATGGTCATTTCTTCTTGCGATTGTCTCACTGCCATTTTTTTTCCACCCTTTTGTTGTCAGACCGATATTGTTTCTAAGCTCTCATTCTTTTTTCCTATCTCTGATTAATACCCACCATATACTCCAAACACTAAGTGGTCTGAAGCTTTTCCATTATCTTTGCATGTGGGGTCCAAGTTTCACATCCATACGTGAGCACAGGTAGGATTACATTGCTCCAAATTTTTCTTCTTGTGGCACAGTGGAAGGTTCCCTTGAAAGATGGTCTTGTTTCTTCCAAATACGCTCCAGCTCATCTTCATTCTCCTATTGATTTCATTCAAAAGGTTTCCATCCATTGATACTTACTGGCCAAGGTAGACATAGTCTTTGACTTCTAGTTCTATTCCATTTGTTTTGATGTTTGTCGAGTTTACATATTTATTGACTATCACTTTGGTCTCACTGAGATTCATATGGAAGGTCACCTTTTTCACTGCTTCCGCAAGTTCTCTGATCTGTTGGAGGTTTTCTGAAATTGTGGCAAAAATAGAAATGTCCACTAATTGAATTTTTTTTTTAAATTTATCATATAGAAATGTAAATAGTGTACTATGGTTTTCACAACTCCACTTGATCGCATCCCAAGAACTTAATTGTGCCTGACAAAATTATAGTTCTAAATTAGCATACATGTCTCTGGTCCTGGTCTACCTTTCTATGCATATTGACTAATATGATTAGAATATGCTTAAGTGTTAGATAAGCTAATCAGATTGGTTAAACGGACAATGACTGTTAAAAAAAAAAAAAAAAACCCCTAAGTTAAAAGCTGCAGTTTAAGCAACATCCTACATGTTTAAAAAAAATATTAGTTCTGTACTATGAGAAAATAATTGTAGCATTTTTTTAGGGGAAAAAAAAATATTTTGAATGTATTCTAATGTAGCAAGCATTTTTGTTTCTATAGCAACCATTTACAAAGTCACACCCCCTTCCTCTTCTGAAACAGACTCTGGCTCTTGAGCCCTGCCATCTCTCTAGCAGTGCACCAATTGTATCTAGTGACTGCCTGGTCACATGATTGTCCACACAGAACTTTGCACCTTGGGTCCTCTTCTGCTGCACTGACAGATTTAATGAACCTCTGAGCCAAATCTTCACGGACCCATCACAGGAGAACAGATCGATCGACAACTTATCACTTATCAGTGTGCAGATTGTATTGATGCACATATTGAATGTGGTGTTTTTGTTTTGTTTTTTAAACGGCAGCTTGAACTGCAGCTTTAGTGCTCTTGTTGACTTCCTTAAAGTCTGGTTTAGCAGACCAAAAAACATGTAACTGAAGGGAATATACTGTCGAGCGCTTTGGAGTGCGCTCTTGAATAATCGTATAAATGAAGTATATTACGTGGGAAGTGATTATCTGAGGTCTGTTAGAGAACTCCCCGGGGTCTTGGAGGAACAATAAAGTGGTCTTACCTTCTAGTGTAGACCCGGACCGAGGCAGTGTCGTGCTGGCTATATAGATGCCAGACCGCTTGTCTGCAGTAATGCAGAAACCTCCTCCCCAATCGCATGCTTCCAGGATAAGAGTGATCACGAAAATTGCATTATCTGGAGCTTCAGCTTTGCTTGAGAAAAGCGCCACAACGGCGTGAAATGCGTGGGTGGAAACTCTGCTCTGTGACTGCTACATTTTTACATGTCTCAATAACGCCTTTGTATTTTTTTCACTACCTGGGTTCCCTTGGTCATTTCAATTTGGGTTTTCACCTTTGCTGATGCTCCAGATTCAGATCAAATAGTTGTTGCTTTGGTTTGTTTTCAAATTAAGCTTTTCTTGCTCTTTGAATGGGGTATTGTTAAGAATGTGTTTCCTTTAACCTTTGCTCACCCTGTCCTTTTCAGAGCCACATAATGGGAGGGGAGAGGGGGAACGCTGGCTGTGCAAACTCTTGCTTAATATGTGGCTTCAGACAAAAGGGAATTAGCCAGAGGAAACAAACCAACATTAGTATATTTTAAAAAATAACAAAATAAATTACAGTCCACACAACACCTTAACACTCTTATTGGTTGGGGAGGGGGTAGGAGCTGACTATGGGCATGTGATCGCTAAAGCAGAAATCACATGGTCACAATGCTGGACGTCCAGTGACTTTCATCCTAAGTAGAACTTCCCCTTATATGTCTGTTTCTTCGGGAAGGTTAAACGCTGTCTTGTTTGTCGGCCTCTGCTCCCCTCTGGGTGTTCCCTGATTGAGGCTATACACCTACCCTCCTGTTATACTCTGGCTTGCTGCATTTCCTGCATCATAAATCTGCTTCTGTAGTGTGTCACATGTGAACCAATGATTACAGATACATCTTCAGGGTAAGGCTAAGGCCCCGCTCCCAGAGTCAGCGCACCCGCACTGCTGACAGGCGGTGCGCTGAGATACACAGACCGCGATATGCGGTCTGTAGGGAGCGGGAGCCGGAGCGGGAGGTGGGCGGGAGGTGGGCGGTTTGACAGGGAGGGGGGCGTGGCTTGAGCGGAGGGACCCGCTACTCTCCCCCCCCCTCCCTCCACGGGCTCGGGCTGGAGCTGGAAAGTAAGTTTATACACACGCAGGCACTCATTCATACACGCGCACACACGCGCACACACACAGGCAGACACACACACACACACACACACACACACACACACACACACACACACACACACACACACAGGCACGCACGCACTCAGACACACACACAGACAGACAGGCACACACACAGAGAAAGGCACTAACCTGCTTTCACTCCACACTCCTCCCCGCTCCCCGAAGCCTAAAACCAGCCTGCATGTGTTGGGCCTCGGCCAAGCTTCCCGCTGGCGCATTGAGGCTCAGAGAAAGCGGGTGCTTTCCCTGGGCTTGCGGATGCTTTCCCTGCGCGACGTCAGGGGGCGGGCCAGTGACGTCACGGAGCTGGTTCGCCCTCATTGGGCGAACCGCTCACGTGACAGGCCCTGCGCTCCGGCAAGCGGGGAAATTTTAAATTTCCCTAAGAACTACGCTTCAGCGCGCTTGCGGAAGCGTAGACGAGCCCCTACTAAAGCCGCTCTAATTGCGGCTGTAGGGGCTCAGTGCTGAGTGGGAGCGCGCCTCAGCGCCCCTCCGCCAGCAAGCAGGTAACATGGCCGAGGCCTTAGAAAATCATGAGGGCTCCTTTTATGGTACACATGATCTCTAGCAAACCTGCAATAGTCCACCTATTGTGGCATCTGCCGGTTGAAAGAGGAGACTTTGGATAGGAAATTTGATTCACAGGACTGTCTGTTCTTTGCACTTTAATGTGTCTGCATACTCGGTTGGCCGAGTTTATAGTACTTGCTACAGCGACTGTGACGTTCTGCAGCGCCGTAGCAAGTACATGTCCATCGCAGCTGCCCATAGTTGGCGCAACGGCGACCGCGTGACGTCAGCCATTGCGATCGCTGGAAGCAAGATGATTTTGATATTTCCAGCGATCGAGGGTTGACGTCACGGGCACGTGAGCGGTTCAGCAAATGAGGGCGAACCGCTCACGGCCACACTTCCGCTCTGGTCTCCTGCACCAGAGTGCAGGAATCTCTGTAGGACGGCGACCCGTAGCCCCTACTATAAACTGCCGTGTACTTGCGTAAACCATGTGCCCTGTAGTACATTGCTGAACTCTTGTCCGATAAAGCAGTTAAGTGATGAGGCATCGACGACAATTTTGCAAGTCCGTTCGTGGCACAAAATGCAGTATTGCGTTCGACAAAATAAGCGTTACTTTTACAAATATTTGTGGTGATTAATTAAATGGTTTTCTCCCGGAATTTTTTTTTTTCTTCCTTCCTGAGCTAGATGAGCAATGTCCTTTTACCTCGCACTTTCCTACTTTGGTCACAAATTAACCCTTTATCGGCAAAGAAATTACACAATCAAATGTTCACAATTTGCTTTGTCGAGGACCTGTTGCCCACTTTCCTAAACGTTTAATATCTAGTGAACGGCCCAGCATTATATTTAATGTGCACTGTAACCAGTGGGAATGCAGCAAGTGCGGTGCTACTCCAAGAGCACTGGCAGGGTTATTGGGTCCCTAGCTTTGCAGAGTTGCTGCAGGAGGGTTTCTGTTTTCTTGGGTTCAAGGGGGTACAAGGCACTTCATTGTTTTGTTTTACTGGAGCATAGTCATTTTGGGTTTTTTCATTAAAGCAGAAATTCCCCTGAAAATCATGTGTATATATGTGTTTCTAACCTTAAATAGAATTGAGGATCCTAAACTGCAGCACTCAAAGCTTCCAATTGCTGACATTATTTAGCTTGTTTTACTTTTAAAGTACTTGCAAGAAAAAAACCAATATGGCTACTGGGTCACCCAGTTGGAAAGCTGCCATGTCCTCTCACGATGTCACAGCTTTATATTAGCCGCCCGAGTGGCCTTTTTTTAATTTATTTTTTTCTCCCGTACAAGAATTCTTGTAAGTGAATTTCAAAAATAACCTTGATCTATCTGGTATGTCACGAGCTGCCACTCCATGGGCCCTTGTTGGCGTTTCAAGGACGTCATGGACATTCTGTCCCCCTCTACAGCCGGTGGTAATGTGAAAGGGGGGTTGTGATTTACCATTGGTGTCCTGTCTCTTGGTATTTTGTTTATTTTTTTATGTTAAGCTTTTACTTTTTGTTGATTTTGAAATGTTTTTGTTCTTGCAATACCCCTTAAATCAAGAGGGTTCTGCCTCCTTCATTTTAGGTGTTATTTTAGAAGAGGTGATCATGTAGTAATATAGCCATGCATGAAATGAGGGGGGAAACATGTAACCTATGTATCAATTCCTTGTTGTGTACCTTCCTAAAATATATACTTTAATTGTGGTGTTTTTATGCCAAAGGGTAGTTTTGCCTCGTCAAAGATGTGCATCTTTTGTGTTCAGCCCTGATGGATTCAGGTCTGAAGAACATTACGCAGTCTTACTGATTTGGAGGTTATATTTGCCAAAATAGCATGTATAGCTTTATATACTGGATCTGGTACCAGTGTACCCATGGGACTCGGGACGGTAACATTTAGGATCACTTTCCATCATAACAATGAGCATGTGTGAGGAATTTTGATAAACTGTGGTCTTCACAGTTTTCTCATAAATTGACACTAACAGACTTTTACAAAAATGTGCTACTGATTCACACATTTATTGCGACGTGTATTTTTATTAAGTGACGTTTTTACCATGTCAGTGATTGGGTGCACCTTTTGCATTCATGACGAGCCTTACACGGGTTTAATACTTTGCGTCTATTGGCCAAAACGGTATACTCTGGAGACCCAGGGCAATAATATTAACTTTGAGCTGGTATGAGATGTTACGGTAATGCAAAATCTAAAGTTAGTGGTCTTGATCATTTTCTCAGAAGTGTATAGTGTTTTAACAGATTTCCAGCCAAAACATTTTGTGGAGAAAGGCACACCACCCCAATTCATTTCACTGACCTTGTAACGTCTGAAAATCAATACATAATGGGTTTATTTTTATGTTAGAGCGTAGTTTTTCTGGTCAATGATGGTGTGTACATTCGACATTCAGCCCTGAAAAATAAAATAAAAATAGATGTGAACAGTCTTGCTAATGTGGGGTCTGCATTGGCCAAATAACAATGAACCTATACTTATCTGGTATCCAGTGATGGAACTTCCGCTGGTTCGGCTGCACCCGGGTCCTCGACTTTCAGGTGCCCATCCTCCTATGCGCCGGAGCCCACCCAGGCGGTCATAACATGCAAGTTGGGACCAACCTCTGCAATCGCAGCATGGGTGGGCTCCGTCCGGCGCCGGGTAAGGCCCCGGGGGCTAACCAATCACTAGTTTTGTTCCTGTTGGTAACCTTGTACTCATAGGAAATACAAAATAATTATTGTTCACTCTAATAAGAGTTTAATTGTTAGTGATAAATGGGACAATATTAAGATGTATTTTTTTGGGTGGGGTTCAGCTTTGAAGTACCCCTTGTTTCCAGATTGCTGCTTCAATGTGGTAGGGCAGCGTTTCCCAAATGGTGGGTCGCGACCCGGCACCGGGTCACGGAAGCAAAATTGCCGGGTCGCAGCGAGGCTGGCCGCACGGCGTCCCCCCCTCCCTCCTTGCGGCGGCCCCCCTCCCTCCTTGCGGCGGCCCGAGGTGAGGTGCGGGACGGTGCTGAAGTGGTGCAGGCTGCTATCGCTGGGGTGTCAACGGTGATTCGCTGACTCGGGCTCCTACTGCAGCCCCGCATCATGATGTTGCCGCCCATGACATGCTCCGCCCCCCCACAGGACACGATGCCCGGCATGAGGTAGGAAGTGGTAGCGGGGGCGCACCTGTGCCTCCGTTCCTGGCACTCCCTTCCCCTCAGTCCCCTTGGTGCGGGAGATAGGCGCAGTGGTGGCTGCACGGTCGCTGGCGGGCAGAGGGAGGCGTGGAGCCGCCTGCTCGGATCGCTTGGCCTTTCCTCTCTCCCCCCCCCCCTCCAGTCACTCACATCCGTCGCTGCCTCTGTAATAAATTGTGTGTGTGTGTATATAGGGGAGTGTATCTGTGTGTGTGTGTGTATCTGTGTGTGTGTGGGGGAGAGAGTGTGTGTGTATGTATCTGTGTGTGTGTATATGGGGGAGAGTGTGTGTATGTATCTTTGTGTGTGTGTGTGTATATATGTATGTATGTATCTGTGTATGTGTATGTATCTGTGTATGTGTATATATCTGTGTGTGTGTATATGGGGGAGAGTGTGTGTATGTATCTTTGTGTCCGTGTGTGTGTGTATGTATCTGTGTGTGTGTGTGTGTATATGTATGTATCTGTGTATGTGTATGTATCTGTGTATGTGTATGTATCTGTGTATGTGTATGTATGTATCTGTGTGTGTATGGATC